>NC_043980.1:40722926-40957926 GCF_902150065.1 Myripristis murdjan | reverse complement strand
TCGCTTTTGCACACCATCGGAAAAGCTCCGGTTCTCTGCTTTCAGAAACCGTCTGATTTTTTTCGATCGCACCATTGGTTCAGGAGTTACGGTATGAGAAGCTCATATTACAAAAATGTGACGCACCGGGGACTCTTCTGTGATTGGACGGTCAAAGTTGCAGGTTTCAGTAGTCCTACAGAGTTACCGTAATGGCACTGTATATAGGCGCAAAGCGCCGTTTCTCCGATTCCCGACGTTTGTTAAAGTTTCTGTATATCATAAACGGTCTAGGGGATTTCGATATGTAAAGTAGGCATACCGAATCCTGTCGGCGCCGACATAATTGGTTTAAGAGACGTCTTTGCTGTCTTCCCCGGGCTTCATGAACCTGCGGTCCATCCTATGGGTTGCAGTGCGTCACTGAAGGCTAACGAGACTCACTTCCGACGGCAACATAAATACCGACTTTTTAAATGATACACTATCGACTCAAATTGCAAACAAACAAACATAACAAAGATTTTGCTTACCTTCTTTTTCGAGGACCTACAGCAACCTTTTCTTCCATTTCTCCTTGCTGCCTTCACGGACGCGGTTCCAAAGCGTGCAACAACCGTCAACCCACCTGACACATTAACCAATCCACAGCGCAGCGTGTGATGGATGGCGGTGTTGTCCAATGAGATTTTCTAACGCTGCTGTTGTGCCCACATCATCCAGCGGGTTCACAATTCAGATCTTTGTGCGCAAATTTAAGCTGCTTCTGTATTGGGTACGCGAATAAAGCTATTTAGTCTAATATTTCTTTGACCAAAGATGAATTAATTCACTTTTTGTGATAGTAGCGTAGAGTACTTATGCTGCATTCGGTTGTACTGGGAAATGGGAAAAATTGTTCTACTAAGAGGTCTTTGAATCACTGAAAATATGTTATCTAAATACCCCAATAATAAAAATTTTATTGAAATAAAAATATTAACAGCTAACAAATGATGTTAAAGGTGTTATTTAAGTAACTTCTTTTCAGTGCTTTTTACAATAGGGTTCATCAAAATGTTTTATTCACTAATCACATTATCAGATGTGTTATCAGGTACTGACATTTCTATATCTATCTATCTATCTATCTATCTATCTATCTATCTATCTATCTATCTATCTACTTTCCAATTTTAAAGTGTGAAAACCAGCAATTATCATAAATATTACACCTGTGATCTGTGATTTATTATGATTATAATGATGCTTCATCGGAATCTTAATCAACTTTTTAATGGGGAAAACTTTGATTTGATGTTCTTTCAGGAGAAAACTTTATATCATATAATGTGTACCAGAATATGCAAAGTGTAGTAAAATCAACTGGATTCGAATAGCTATGTAAATGAAATTTAACTTTTTTATGTGCCTTTTCTGTCATCCCTAGTTTCACTGTCCCAGCAGCTCCAGCTCCAACACCAGTCAAGCTGTATGAGTTTGGTGTTATAGTGGGGCAAGTCTTAATTACACAACCTTATTTTTGTTGGATGTGTTCTGATGCTGTAGTATTTCTCAAGATCACAGGGGCATTAGATTAAACACACATACAGATGGGAAACAAATTAAAGGAAAAAACAACATTAAGTGTCTTAGCAAGGTTTTGGGCCCCACAAACCACGAGAACGGTTTAAGTGTGCTTTTTGAGTTTTTGAACAGGATGGATGAACACCGTTCTCACAAAAGATCTGTACATGGAGAGGGATATTATGGTGGGGCAGCAGTGCATTAACACTCATTACAAAGACAAATGCACATTTGAGAGTTCAGTGGTGCGAAAACCATCGGCACTGGTCTACAGATATGTTGAAAGAAGTGATGTGGTCAGAGGAGTCATCCCTCTCCATATTCTCCACAAGTGGGCGAGGTCATGTGTAGCATGTACCAAGATAACGCTACAGGTCTGAATGCTGCACCCCTAAAGTGAGGGGGTCTGCTGGCTCTGCTATGCTGTGGTGGGCATTTTATCGACATGGATTTGCTCCCCTTGTCCCTTATAGCGTTTTTCCACTATAGTACCGTGCCGCGCCATGCCGTGAAATTCACGGTTCCGCATTCATTCCCACTACACCAGCCCGCTTGGTTCTGGGAACCAACTGTGAAAGATTTCAGCCGGTTTGACATCTGGTGCTGGCCCAGTTAGAACGGGGCCGCGGAGGCGGGCCTAAATATGATCTCCTTCGTGATTGGTCCGTTAGAATGTCAGTTAACCAGGCTGCTACAAACTGACAAGTGACAAGTGTCAACCATTAAACCTTCAGCCAGTGGGCTATTATTTACAAACATTAGTTTCTGGAGAGATTATGGAAGAAACTGATTTGCTTGCTGAATTTTTTGTTGGGTTTTTCTGTTGTGTAGCCCAGTTTACATTTTTCTTACAATGGAAATGGAAATGTGACCACTAAGCACAGATGCAAAAGTGGAGAAAATCTGAGAATTATTATAGAACTTGTTGAGATCTCTTTTGAAACTTAAAAGGAGTCTAATTTGAGCATTTGTCCATCTTTTTGCTCTGGAGAAAAAAATGAGAAGCAGGAGAAATAAGCTATAGTCTCACTTGGGTTTCACACAGATCTCATAGTTGTCTAGGAGAAATAAATGAAACATTTCTGAGAGCTCCTTTCTGATTTTCTTTTCCTCTGGGTAGCCACAACATTACCTGCCAGCTATCTTTTAGCGCTCCAGAGAAAGTTGGGATGTTTGTCCTCCAACATGTGTACATATGTTCAGTGAAGAAAACACGTGACAGCAAACTCAAGCAATCTGCTTCTGTCTCTGTGGTGGCTGCTGCCGCTCTGCTGCACACTGATACAGGAAGCGCAGAAGGTGCCAGATCTTTCTGAATGTTGGTAACAGAAAAAACACAGTTTTAATAAGTAATCTGAGCAAAACTATCGTGTGTGCACTCGATAGTTGTATGCAGGGGCGCCACCAGGAATTTTGGGCCCCATGAAAAAAAAAAAAAAAAAAAAAAATATATATATATATATATATATATATATTTTTATATATATATATATATATATATATATATATATATATATATTTTTTTTTTTTTTTTTTTTTTTTTTTTTGTATATATATATATATATATATATATATATATATACATGGTTGTATGTGCATTATAGTTTCTGAAAATGACACTTGTAAGTTGATGTTAAAAATAACCGCCTCAGTCCACTAAAAAAAAAAGGTTTGAGAATGTTAGCTGGGGGGAAGTCCACCTGAATGGCAGGAGGCTAACAGTTAGCATGTGGAGCATCCAGCCAGTATCCAGCACTCAGCAACAATTTCAGCAAGATAGCAGCACTACTGTCCTACACAACAGCTGGGGGGAAGTGAAATACCATTTTTCCACAGCTTTGTAGACAGCATTATGTGACTCTGTCAGTGATGGACTTGCAGTGCAGTGTTTGGAGCCTCTAGCAGAGAGACCAGCACTGAGTGGAGGGAAGTGAGACGAAACGACTAATGTGATCTGAGCTTTTGTGCCATTGCAGAGTTGTAAGCATGGAGGTCACCATATCAGGCAACATCATTTCATTTCTATATAAAAATATGGATGGTGAGATGATTCAGTGTTGTGTTTTCCTTTAAATGTAAGGTTGCACATCCCTGTTGTCATTGTCACTTATCAGCTCATTGGCTGAAATTGCTCATCAATGGTAAGTTGCTGGCTTCCATGTCCACATAAAACATTTCCAACACTCTACCGGCAACCTTGCTGTGCCAGCTGCAAGAAGCAACAAACAAACAAATTTCTTCTTATTTTTTTGTTTGTATCTACTAATTTCATTTTATTTAGTCAGTGCCCACTGATTTGTGGGATTCACCAATGTTTTCATAGTTTTGCTCTTCTTGCCAAGTTTTGGAGGTGATCAAGAGCACTATTACCAACATAACGAAACATTTCTCACTCTCACCGACCACAAATTGTTTGTCCAGTTGCAAGAAAATATTGACTGTCAAATTATTTTTATTTTCAAAAATCACTTTTAGAGCATTTTATGTTTTAGAGTAATTAGAAAGATGAAACTGTTAAAATTTGAAAAACATTATTGAAATACTTTGAAATTAAAAAAAAAAAAAAAAAAAAACACACAACCCTAGACTGTTATTAGTTATTATTAGTGAACATTTTTGAATTTTTCAAAAATTTTCATTTTCCTATAGAAAATCAAGGCCAGTGCAGTTACCATTTTGGTTACTTGCCCTTCAGTGGTAAAAAAAAAAAAAATCTAATAAGTATTTATATCAAAAATACAAGAAAAACACCTATAAGATAAAAGATTTTTTTTTTTTTTTTTTTTTTTACAACATTTGAACATCAAGTGAACATCATAACAAAAGTGCTGATATAGGCACGCGTGTATGAGGGTTCGAGGAAGTGTGTGTTTGTCTCGGTCTGTATCTGCCTCTGTCTGTCTGTCTGTCTGTCTGTCTGTCTCTGCCTCTGTCTTTCTATCTCTGTTTCTATCTGTTGTGTCTTTCTGTATTTCTATAAAAAAAAAAAAAAAACAAAACAAGAAAAACGCCTATAACGCCTCCTCCTCGTCATCATCATCATCACTGATGTCAGGGTGGACTGGCACGACAGCAGTCTCCCTCCTCTTGCCATAAAATGTTGAAGGAAGCTAAAAATTAAACACATTCAATAAAGCAACGGTTATAAGGCCATAAACTGACAAAAATCACTCATATTCACTATTTAGAAACTAAAAACACTGTTGAAATGATCTCTGAATCGCTGTACAGTGTTATAAAAACCTTTGGCAACATTAAAACATAATATCCTAAGTTGTAATGGTTTATTTGTAAAGAAAATGCACTAAGTATGCTGTTACATGCATTGGGCATATGGCCAAATATGGACACAAATAGTTTTTAGTGAACAGGGCGCATGATCAAATATGGTGCCCTCATTTTTCAAGCCGTATTTTCACTCATTTCACTAAGTCCTCCACAAACAACACATATATCACCACATATATCACCACTAGCACAACTATTCAAGAATAAAACGTGTGAGTTTCATCAACTTACCATGGTTATTTTTTTGATGGTAAATGTCCAGTGAACCGAGCTGCAAAACGTCTTTTTTCTGACTTTGAAGAAAAATGAAAGTTTGGTGTGACCCTGGTCTCTGCTGGTCAAATGCCACAATCATGTGACCTGGGATGTAGCACGATCTTTGCTGATTGGCTGGGTGAAGACCAAATGATTATTGAACTAACTGAGACAGGTGATGGGCGTGATATGTAACATGTGCAGAAATTACCAAAAATAGTGACTTGCCCCATAAAGGGATTTGAGAGAGTATGCTCTTTTTATACTATATTTTTATATTTCAGTATTGTGTTTAACTTCATTGTATTATTCTTGGCTTGACCGGGCCTCAGTGCTTAAGAGAGAACTACAGTGGCGTATTAGAGCCAGGGGATGAAGCTTGGGGAATGGGGGGTAATATTCCTGGGAAAAATTCACAAATTTACAAGAACAAACCTCTGAAAATTTGTTTTCTCATATTTTTTTTATTTTATTTTATTTTTTTTATTATTATTATTTTGGCAAGGAAGCACATGGCTTGACTTGGTAAGGCTTGATCAGCCTCACACTGCAGACACTGTGTGTCAGGCCTGCAGCTGATGACCTCATCAAATTCTACTTTGCAATGAGATTGAGTAATAAGGAAATCCTGCTGATTTTAGTCAAATATTGTTTTCTTCTGAACTGACCCAAGTCACGGCAATGTCTCTTGAATGTCCGAATATTGTCCAGATATAGTCCAGATATAGAATATTGTGATTCTGGGCTCAAATCACCAAGATTTCCTTCTTAATAAATAGAAAAAGAGAAGAAAAACTAGTTTGTTTAGTTTTTTTCTCATAAATTTGTTTATTGTTTCTTGTGAATTTACCATTTTAATTTCAGAGAATAGCCAAGATTTTTTCTCTTAAATTTACTACTTAAATCTTGAAAATTCTGATTTTTATTTTTTTGAATTATTACCCCCCTCCCCAGCTTTTTTGACCCCTACAATTGCCCTAATATGCTGTTGTCGCAATCTGCTGAATCTGTCCCAGTGTCTTTGGTCTCTGCAAGACAGAATATTACCCTTTGTGACCACTAGGAGGCAGAGTTTGGTTCTTGAAGTTTGTGTGATGTATGTGTTTGTAAAAGTCTGTGTACAGATGGTGCATCAGTGGCTACAGACAGCACTGCAGCAGCTACACACACTGCACTAATGTGAGTACAGTCACAGCAGAGCAACCAGGAATGCATTTGATGATATTCGCAGTGCTGAGTGGAATTATGCTTAAGCTCAAAAGAAAAAAGATGGAGAGGAGAGGAGAGGAGAGGAGAGGAGAGGAGAGGAGAGGAGAGCCCTAGCAGCTTTTGAAATGAACCTCCAGGTCATTGCATTCACCCTTGAACTGCTTTGTTGCAATGATGTAATGCATTACACACACACACACACACACACACACACACACACACACACACACACACACACACACACACACATACACACACACACACACACACACACACACACACAGGACTTTCCATCAAAAGAGAGGAGTATGACAAAATGTGTTTTTTCTTCTTTTAATCAGCCTTGCTATATAGGGGAAGTATTGGATTCATTACCAGCCAAACCAAAGACAGCCTGCCCATTGTTCCCTTTTTATAGACAAGAGAAAAAAATGGGGGAAAAGGGAAAAGAAAGAACCAGGAAATAGAAGGAGAAAAAAATGACTTGGAGAATTTATGGCTTCTTACCATATGGAGCCTTCTTTCAATTAGGCCAGTAGAAAGTAATCAACAGCACAGCATGTCTTAAAGCTATGGCTAGGGACCCAACATGGGTCGTGGGGCCTTTTCTGCTGGGCCCTGATGATTAGAAAGGTAGAAGTAATGAATTACATCTACTCTTGGTTAATACGTTTTTTGTGTGTGTTTTGTACTCTTCTGAATATTTCTGAAGTTTGTAGTTTTGCTTTGACTTTGGTTTGTTTAACTTTGCTAGATTTTTAATCACACCATTTAAAGACTATACAGGCTTTATAGGCTCAAAAACCATTGTATATGAGCCCAGCTAACTGTAATGGGTTAAATACATTGGCTAATTCATGCTTTCAACTGGATATTGCTTTTTCCAGTGACCGTTTTTTTCTGTTGAAACTAGTTTCAACCCTTTGTCCTAGTCCCTTTGATATTTCATGAGAAAAATCAAGTCGTGAAATTGAGTTACTTTATTTGTAGTGTAACATAAAATATCAGCAAAGGTAGCAACAATACTTCTACATAAGCAGAATATGTTGATAGTCAATCCACCTTTGCAACACTAATGGTATGTTTTGGCACACTCAGATTGGGGCCTGAACTGAATGAAATGAAACCTTGTGGTCCAAAATGGACATAACCAAAACTGGTTAAACTGTGTTTTTGATTTTTGGTTTTAATGTGTTAATTTTTAAGGGACAGTTTCCAAGATAGGGATTAAGCCTAGTCAAAGAATAAAATGCCCTTTTAAACTGGAATAATTCTAATTCAGTGTGTGGGTCATAGACTGAAATACTGGATTTATCTTAATCTAGATCAGAGGACGAAATGCACATCCTCCAATCCCACACAATTCTTGGGTCAGGCTTAAGGAGCATCATCAAGGTTTGAAATTTAAGTAATCATCCACATCTTTTATATAAATAACTGTTCATTTTGATACCATCTTCAACAGTTCATACCATACAATAGTGATTAAACCAAGCCAGTTAAAGATAGATTATGACATCTTTCATTTGCTATTCTAAACTCCTTTGAGAGTAGCTGTTTTTGTTTTGTTTTTTGTTTTGTTTGTTTGTTTGTTTGTTTGCTTGTTTTTTAGGCTGGAAAGAATCCTGCATAAGCGAGTGTCTTAAGTGTCTTATTTTTATGGAAGAATAAAAGGGTGTTGTTAGTAATAGATGTGTGTCAGAAAAAGAAAGATAACTACACTGAGAGTTTTTATTTTTGCTAGTGAAAGAGTGCAGCACACCAAACAAATGACCACTTCTCACTGGAGGACTGAAACTGGTGGATCACTTAAATTTCATCATAGACTCCAGAGTCCACAAGTAAGTAAACTGAGGTTAAGATGTGTTTAGAAAAGTCACTTTTTAGGCTGTGATTAACTGTTGTGGATTAAGGCCTACAGTAATCTTGTTTTAATTAAATCACTGTCCAGGAAACTGCTCCTGACAGTGTTCATTGCTCTGAATTGCTCAGTAGGCTCAGGGTCAGACACTTATGTGACCACCAGAGTCTCCACTCGGCAGTCAGGATGGGTCACCCTGCCATCATACAACATTAGTGCTGGTTTCTAAATCCTTTGTCCTTAGAAGCATTTTAATGTCCTGCGGTCTCACTGGTGTGACAAAGAACTTTATTCGTTTTCAGTGGCGTATCTTACTGTTGGTGGTTCACCTTTTCACCACCAGCTCAAAGCCCTTATTTTGACAGGTCAGCACCTTTGGAGATTCTTTGAAGAATGATCTAAAGAAACAGTTCTTTTAAGAACCATGGTCTGAAAGGTTTTTTCGTGGAATCTAAAATGGTCCTACTATAGCACCACTATGAAGAATTATTTTTTGTTGCAGTTGGCACCTTTTTTCCTTAATGAGATAATAAATAAAGTGCTATTTCCACTAACCTTTTCTCTTCTCTCTTCTTTGAAGGACCTTTGCTAGATTGTAAAAGAAGATTTGGAGAACCTTTAAACCATTTAGAAAAAAAAAGTTTTTTAAAGGGCCATGGTCTGAATGGTTCTTTGTGGAAGGAGAAAAGGTTCTCCTGTGCAATCACTCTGAAGAACCACTCTTGTTTCCAGTTGGCACCTTTACCTGTGCATCTTTACCTTTGCTCAGTAAAGCTGACATTTTGCTTTGTGCATAAAGGTCCAATATCCAGGACTTTCAAGGCAGCTAAATTGCACTGCATTCATGAGTTAATTTACTGCAAAATGAAACGTAGAAGACAAACAAACATGAATGTATGAATGCCCTGAAGAGGATTATATGGATTTGGCAGGTTTTTTTTTTTTTTTTAGTTATAATGTTATGATACTCTGGCCAGCTGCAAATGTGTCATAAAAGAGATACAGCATCATTTTTTTAACATGAAATACTTTTGCAAATATTTTTCTTTCAAAATTTCTTGTAACTGCCTTCTTCTTCTTTTATTTTTTTTTAATGTTATGCATTTTTTTTGCAAACTTGACAATGCTTTGAAACAGATTACAGTGAATTTGCCCATGTTTTGCCCATGTGTTAAATTGTTTTGATGTCATACTAGTACATACAAACTAGTCCTCATTTGGCAGAGGACCCCCTGGAAGCCCTCAAAGACCCCTTAGGGTGCCCTAACCCTACTTTGAAAACCACTGGTCTATGTCATTTAATTTTCTGGTTCATATTTTACATGCATTTTTAATGCTGCACTTTGGCAGGCACAAAAACAGGATATTACAGTAATAAACATCTGTACAAGTTTAAATGACTTTTAAAAATAAAATAAAAAATAATAATAATAATAATAACAATAATAATAACAATAATAATAATAATACAATTAGTACTAGTACCACTAGTATTGTGTGCTATTGCTATAACTAATACAATCCATTATTTTAAGCCTACCTGATATATTTTCTTTGTGGTGTCCAGACAAGCAGCTCACAATAGTGGCAGGGAACTATAAGATCCCAGAGGTGTGTGTGTGTGTGTGTGTGTGTGTGTGTGTGTGTGTGTGCGTGCCTTGTCAGAGAGAAACTCAATCTCTCTTACGGTAGCACCCACCTGGTAACCGTCAGATCTGACAACAAGCAGGGCACACACACACACACACACACACACACACACACATAAGTGATGCCCACAACAAAACAATATCCAACTGATAACAGCACCCAGGATAATGAATTCTATTCTATTCTATTTATTAGGAATAGAGCAATCTGAAATATTTTTTCAAATTAATTAATTATTACCATTCTGGTTGCCTTATAGTTATGACTGCTGCCTGTGGAAAAAGAAAACAACAATGATAAAAGGTGGAATATGATCCTTGTCTGGACCTTTATAAAATGGCCCATTAATTAGGCTGTGGAGAAGACTCTGCTGAATAATGAACCTAAAGTCAGCTTGTTTTTCAGTCTAATCAAATCAAAATGTAATATGTGCAACTCCTCTGACAATTAAATGTAACGTGTTGTTTATTATATTGTTGTTGTTGATTTCCAGTTTGTTTATAGCAAAGTTAAGTTATTCAGTAGCCAATCTGAAATTTAAACTGAGTTGACCTACCGTTAACTGAGCCATGCACAAAGGATCCATACGCAGACGTTTTTCACCATTGAAATCTCACCCTGAAATTTCCATAAAAAACAAAATATATTTTAAAAATATGATAAAAAAAATATTGTAAAATTGACAGAAAGTATGTAAAGTATTACAAGAAAACAATTTTAATAAATAAATAAATAGAATTTTGTTCATAGGGAAATATAAAACCTTTTAAAATAAAGACCTGCCTGGGTTTTACAGGTTTTACCAAAAAAAAAAAAAAAAAGGAGAAAATCTTTTGTTATTTATTTATTTATTTATTTATTTCAAACAAAAAAACAAACAAACAGCAAATTTAGCAGAAAATGACTCAACTGAGAAGAAAATGAGTAGCACAGGAGGTTGCCTTATTGTCTCAAAAGTCAAGAAGAAATCTGGCAACCACAGGGGTGCTTTCTTGTCAAGCTCTCTATCTCGGGAAAAAAATTCTACTTGCCATAAAGGAAGATAATTCTCTAGAGATCTTCAAAACCTTTCTATTCATATTGCCATAAAACCAACCCTACATTTTCTAGCTCAGGCCCAACACCGTCTCCTCTCTTACTTTAGTTGAAACAACATAACTAAGCCATTGCAGTCTGCACTGTTACACTGTCTGTCTGCTGTCTGTATAAGCCTGTTTGAGGCTGAGTATGTCCACTTCAAGCATGTGGACCATGTGTAATACACCTGTGTGTGTGTGTGTGTGTGTGTGTGTGTGTGTGTGTGTGTGTGTGTGTGTGTGTGTGTGTGTGTGTGTGTGTGTACATGTGTGTTTTGTACGTCTTCTCTTTCAGACACCTGTTACACACAGGAATTTCACCAGGCACTGAACACAGGTGCTGGCATCACTGGCATCAAAAGTCCTTTCTACATTATCATGTTTCTCATTGTCTTTGCTTTCATACCTGATTTTCTAAATGTGTTGTCCTGCATGAGTTCATTTATTTATTTCAGTGTTGCTGATGATGGCTGATGCTGAAGTCAACAGCCAGCAAAAAAGAGGGACATGAGCGGGAAACAATGACTCTTGCCCCGCCCCACAAAAACATGTAGGGTGTACTTGATGCAAATTGAAAAAGCTATGCAATGCATTCAGTAGGAGTAATGTTACATTCAATTTCATATTTTTAAATATTTTTAAGAAATATCTCTTTTTTATTTGCTTATGAACTCCGCTGCACATGTAATAAAATAAAGTTTATATGAGGTAAAGTTTATTCAGTTAAAGGAAAGGAAAATAATAATGTGAAATAAGCAGATCCTGTGGCTCCCCTGGACAGCTGGCATGGCACACCGGGGGCCTGTTGTACCCACTTTGTCAGTTTGTCTCACTAAATGATGATTTCTGTGTGTATCCCTCAGCAGTACAAAAGCGAGTGGATGGGTGGTTTCCGGTGGTTACAATTTCCAGTTCCATACTAGCCTGTTGCCCTTACTTACCTGCTTTAAGGGCAGAGGAGCTTCAGTTTGCAGCTTTGAAAGGCTCTGAACAAATTCATATACCTTTCACAAGCATTTTAGCAGAAATCTGATGTCAATCCAGCATCACTGGTCTGATGTTTAAACGTATTATTTTAATAATTCTAAACATAATTTACTTGTATTTTTTTTTTCTAGTTTTCTACTTTTATGGTAATTTTCTTGTAGTTTTACTGATATAATAATGTTAATTAAACCTTTGTTAATTCAAAGCAAGGTTTGTGTTTGTGTATCTAATAATAATGTAATTCTGATTTTAAAATATTGGCTTTGAATATTGGTTATTGATGTCCTGGATTACTAATAGTCAATATTGGTAGTGGCCCTGAAAAAGTCTTTAGTATTCTCCTCTCCTGTCTGGTTTTCATTTGTCTGTCTTTCCAATGGTATTGTTTGTGCTGGATACACTTTTTTAATGGTTATCCATGTCTGAGTCATGTTATGTCATACCCTGAGGAAGATGATAGAGTGCGCTGGTTGTTGTCCTGTGCTGAATAAAGGATACACTGTCCTGTGGTGAACTCACTCTGGTCAGTGGTCACAAATGCCATAGATCCTCCAGCTTGATGGTCCTAAATGTCCTGTACTGTATATACTAGGAAATAAAATAGATGGGTTATCTGTAAAGAAAGTGAGATTTGTAACATTTGGTTATCTTACTGCTGGACAGAAAATGGTTATGAATTGGAGGATAACACCTCATCCTATCCACCTCATGTACATGGATAACCCTGAAATGCACCAGCCAACATGTTGTGAATACAGCAGTTGAATGGAGTGACAGTAATGTTCTTGAAATAAACATGAAAAGAAAAAAAAACTGGGGAAACTGTCTTCAGTTTACCTCCCGAATCCTAAAAATTTCCTGTCATTAATCATAATGAAAAATTTTTCATATATATCCTTGGGTGTAATGATTGATTAAAAACCATGGACCTTGTCTGCAAAAAGACCAAACAAAGAATGCAGCTCCTCTAGGTAGGTAGGTAGGTAGGTAGATACTTTATTCATCCCGCAGGAAATTCACTAACATCTTAACGAACAAACAAACAAAAAAACAAATCGTGCTCAAATTTTTTACTTCTGTAATTATGAATCTGTAAGAACTCCAGGCTGTTTTACCTTGAGTAGTTGGCTTAATGACTTTTTAGACTTAGGGTTAGAAAAAAGTGCTGCCACCCTAAGGCACCTTGATCTGGGACTAGAGGGACTGTGGGATGCAGTAAAGGTCAGACTTGAACTCCTTACCCAATTATGTGTAATGGTGTTTCATATAATGAGCTACAACAGGAGGCTTTTCACTGATCTCTTATTTAAAGAAAAGGGGAGAAAATGGAAAAAAAAGCTATGTCAAGTTTTGAAGCCCACACACACACTTATTATTTATTTATCTGAATTTGTCCTGAATATGCCTGCTTGTATTAGAGGTGTCCATTTGACACCCGCAGCAGCAGCGGTAGTAGTGGTAGTCGCAGTGGTATTGATAACAGTAGAATTCAAGATATATTTTGCATGCTGTTTGATAGTTTGCATGCCAGCCCAGCGTAAAATACTGGATTCAGACAGGGATTGAGGAAGGCTTTCAAGTCATGTTTTTCAGGATGTTGCTACATAAATATTTTTAAATGACTGTACTTAGTCAGCACTTCAATGGACAGCGGTAGATTGATACATACCCATGATGGCTGGGTCGGCCCCCTTCTGCGTCCCTGTCTGTGTTTGTTGCGTGCAGAATGTTTCTGGGCAGTAACCTTTATCTGGGCTGGAGCTGTGGTGTGCAAGCGGCCAAGGTGGAAACAATACATTTGTCTGAAAGAAAGTTGTTTGGCTGCTTTAAGAGCAGCAAAGACATAGCTGTTAGACATCCCACACAAAAGCATGAGGACAAAAAGTGCCTAAGGTGAGCGTTTCATTTATATTATTATTTTTTTTACCATCTAACCCTACATACAGTATGTTCAGTTACGCTGGAAGAAACCTGAAAAGCAGGGCAAGATTATTTGTAATAGCACATTTCATCAACAAGAGGAATTAACAGTGTTTTTTTACACAAGGCTTAAAAAGACATTTAATGAGAAATAAAGAATAAAACTAATTAAAATAAAATAACATACAAAGAATAAATAGCATGACATAAAAGCTGAAGTGCAGTTTTACGTAGGGTAAAAGTTTATTAAAAGGCGGTGGAGAACATAAAAGTCCGGAAGACTTTGAACCTCTTTATGTTTGTTCCAACTAAAAGTGAATGCTGCATCGCCACATTTTGTTCTCATTCCGGGTTAGCAGATAGCAGACCGCTTCCATGATGCCCTGACACATCTACATTGTACACATTGTATAGGCAAGTCAGAGATGCATTTCCAAAATTTAATAATTTAAGTTTTTGAATAATAATTTTGAAATCTAAATGATCCTTGACAGTGGTTTTCAAAGTGGTGTCCCGAGATCCCAAGGGCTTCTTGAGGGGCTTCCAAGGAAAATGTGGAATAGTTTAATATCACAATTATTGAAATGTGTGGCCACAAAAGGTCACAGGTTAACAGATCATTTCATCATCATACAGAATCAGAAATACTTTATTGATCCCCAAGGGGAAAATGGATTGCTTGCAGTTACTCAAATTTCTTTCTATTTATAAAAAATGGAAAGAAATACTAAAAAATACTGATTATACTGATACTAATTATGTGCCTTACTTTTTTTTTTTTTTAAGTAGCATTTCATCTATATAAGACCTTACATCATGCTCCACCTAGGGAGTTAGAAAATAGACCAATACACAGAAAAATACAACATGCAAAGTTGAAAGACAGCTACATTTGGTGCTAGAAAACACTCATTATGGTAAACAGAAATGGACATTCCTGGGCTGTCGTCAGGGCTTTATGTACTCGTGACGCCCGAGCCATCCAGTCTATCCGAGCGGGTAGACTTTTTTTTTTTTCTCCAACTATTTTAGCAATTATCTACATAGAGTTTAATCAAGGTCAACTGGACTGTGTTTAGATTTCTGAAGATGTTTCACTTCTCATCCAAGACGTTTCTCCAGTTCTGAGCTGAAGAACTGAACTGAGGAAGCTTCTTGGATGAAAAGTGACACATCTTCAAGCATGTACAAACAGTCCAGCTGACCTCAGTTCAACTCTATGTGGATAAACATGACTCGGATGAGACACTACACAGATATTTAGCATTTGCATGGACAAAGAGGAGGCTACACCTGTGTGGGTTTTCAGGGATGCTGAATATGCCAGCCTTGGTCCCTATGACCTTCCATTCCAAAATGATATAGGATATTGTCAAAGGCAAACTCAGTGTGAAAAGACAGGCCTGTGAGTAGCAGCAGAGCAGCAGCACTGCTGTCTGTGTGCACTCCAACATGGAGGAGAGCTGCAGCACATATATAGGTAGAGGTAACTTGTCTGGTCCAGGCGTGAGGGTGTCGTATGTGGAATTTTATTAAACAATACTGAATATTTGACACAGGGCCCCAGCAAAGCCATGCACTAATAAGAAGGCAGGAGTGTAAGATGTGCACGCAGCTGTCGGGGTCTATGAATGTGGCCAACACCATATTGTACACATCTTCAGTTTACGTGACAACACTGAAGGCAACTTGTAGGCTATTTCAGACAGTATGTGTAACCTAGTGATGGAGGACAAGCAAGCCCTCAGGACATACAAAAAAAGACAAAAATATACAGCCCCAACCGCACTCTACCCCTGATTGGGCTAATCTAAGGAGCCGTGGTCTCTCTGAAAGAGCGATGGAAATTTAAGAGTCATATATACCAGAATAATTTGCCACCATTTACAGTCAGCAGCTAGTGGTGACAGATACTCCGAGATGCATCTAAACAAAAAGTTAGGAAAATGAACGCAATATTACTTTTCACTTCATTTGAACATTCAGTCTCAAGTGTGATAGGCTACAAAGATGGGCTAACAAGCCACACCACTACTACTGGACTTTTGCATGCCTTTACCACCATAAAGAACTACATTCAGTTTCAATAAACAAATCGTAACACACAACAGCTGATCCCATTCACCAATAGGCTACCAGTAGTAAAGGCCTGAAATACAGCTGCAGACAACATGGACACATAGCCATTCTGTTTATACTACTTTCTGGTGTCCACTTGGAAGACGCGTTCCATACATGCACAGTAGATTGACATCTGATGTCTGATTGTTTTTGTATTGTTTTACAGATGTACTATAAAGACGAAGGTAATGACAGACGTCTTCATACAGGCTCTTTTCAAGTTCAGCGCCCATTTTGGTTATCCAGCACATGTGCAGTTGGTGCCTTTGTAGTAGAGACACTGATAGTCAAACTCCACATATGGTAAGAGCCATGTCTATTTCAGTTCCAATAAAAGGGACATTTTTTCTAGAGTTGTTTAGTCTTACCAGAGTCATGACAGTATCATCACCCCAAGAGGTACGCTCATCCAGTCCTGCCAGAATGAATTGCTCCAGAACTGTACAACTGTTTTATTACAGTTACCGACTTTTACTTTACTTTTATTTTTATTTTTCCATTATGGTATTGCTAGTTTTAGGTAAATAAAGGATTTTGGTACTCTTTCCACCATTGGTTGTTATGTGTGTCAACCTGGGGCTGAGACTGTTGCAAAGATTGGGACTGTGACAGGTCACAGGGCGTGGACAAGATGGGTAGTGAAGTTAATAGAGAAAACTGTCCTTTCATACTTTCACCCTGGGCTTGCTTGGATGGTGGCCATCTGTTCTGAAAAGGTGTCTGCATTCCCAAAATAGATTAAAATTATCAGTGTTGTTCGGTTGTTGAAGATTGCAGGTTATGCAAAGCAATGCCTTCAATCCAGGTAGCCTGCAAAATGTATTCATCTGTTGGTTGGTAGCGGTCCACTGATAAATTATTGAATTTCTAGTTTTCCAAGTCTGTGAAATAGTTCACTGAAGTCCTGCTTTAGCAGTTATGATTGAACTCTTTGAATATCATTGATCCCCACATGCACAATGGTTTGATTAATTTTCAAGTGGTCAGATAATATTTGAGGTACTTTTCCTATTGAAGTCACAGATCATTGCACTTGGGAAACATGTTTTAATCATCATATGTTTGTGATAACAGAGTGTCCCTCAGTTACCAGAGCCTGGTTCTACTATTTGCTTCACAGGGCAGCTCAGGCTTCATCCCTAAGTCTGAATGAACCAGTTTTAGTGTTTGGTCTGTAGACCAGTAGACGCCATTTCTAATTCACATATACCTCTTTTTCACCAAAACTGTTCTGGTTCTTGAAGTGGTTCTATTCAGGATTCTTAGAACCAAGGTATCTAGCAACTGGCCCATGCTTGTTTATGTCTGAATTCAGCTGCAGTCTGTTGGTTTGCTGTTCTATGACCCAGCACCCTGTGGAGGAGTTCATAATATTCCAACATATTAACCCTTCCAGAACTACTTTTCACCAAGTCCTTTTTAGACTCTCTCCATGTCATCTTTTTTTAAAACTTGGTGATAATTTGGTCCTGGGTTCTAATGAACCCAGCCTTCCCCAGCTCTTCAGCAATTTTGAGTACAAATTTGAGCACAAACTTTTTTTAGTACTCCCTTCCATCTTTTCCTGAAATTTAGGACAAGTACAAATTGAAGGTATTTGCTTTGTTTCATCGGCAGGCCACTGCAAGCTTTCACCATTATCTCCATCTTTCCATGTAGAATAATATATCCATCAGGTGCTACTGCGTTTTGGTTCCACCTGGGAACCTTTCAGGTTTTGAACCAATTTAATTCTGGTTGAAATACTCAGAGCAGTTCAAAGTTAGGTTTGTGAACCGGAGAGGAACCATGTCCTTGTTGGATGAAAAGGCCTAGCAGATTCAGTAATGGTTCAAACTTATCCTCCAGTCATAAGGTTGGTGGTGACTGAGGTCGCTGCTTACTTGCACCCTTTTGATGGCTGTCTGAGGGGAAAAGTGTCCAGTCTCAAATCAAATGTAAGTTCGGGTCGGGTGTGTTTTACATCTATCTTCGGGCTTTGCACCAAACTTTTTACTAGTGGGTGGGACACTCAATCAGCTCACATGGGTTCATTGTTAGTGGCTTAATGCTAGCAAGATTGGAACCACTGAAAGCTGAGCCTACTGGATTGTCCTTGGTTGTGCCAACTCACATACAGGAGACACTGGAAGTATGTCCTCTTCTAAGGCAAATATTCTAGTTTCAAGCATAAGAGTCACACTGACTGCCTGTGTGTTTTGAAGAATCTGAGGTGAAAGCAGGCATAGACCACAGCACTGGAAATTTTCTTCCTATTTAATTTAAACATAAATGTGTAAGAACAACAAATTGTTTTCTTGTTGTTTCTCAACTAGTTTTTGCTACTTTCCACTAATGTTTTAATAATTTTCTGGTACAAAGTTTTTGTCTAATTTTCTGATTTTTTTTTTTTTTTTTTTTTTCAAACTCATTCTTGATAACATTCTGGTAATTTACTTTTAACGCTTACTAATTCTTTCTAATTTCGGGGGCACTTCTTGCTAATTTGCTCATTCATTTGTTCACGTTTCCAAGGGGTAAATGTTTGTCAAAGGCGCCTGAACGCAGCCTGAATTTTGACATTGATCCAGCATCACTGATCTGACATTTAAATTTTCAGTTTTAATAATTAGAAATACAGTTTTCTTGTAATTAAAAAATGTTTTTGCAAATTTTCATTTTTTTTTTTTTTTTAACTTCAATCAAATGAATTGGCTCCGGTTTGAAAAGTTGTGTTACAGCTAAACTATTGATTAAAAAGATTTTTTTTTATTATTGTAATGATTTTTATTCTGATTTACAAAGCAGCATCTGTCCTCAACATAATTCACTCTTGATCAGCATACCGTATTTCACCAATTAATCAGCCGGCCGCAAATAGCCGCATGGTTCTTATAAACACCTGGGGTCTGCACCCATTTTGGCTGCTAACCCACAAGCCAAAAGGATCTTTATTAATTTCCAAAAACTGAGAACCACCTATAGTTGAACTCCCTCTCAGAGACTGTGTTTGTGATGCTGTGGTTTGGATTCCAGCTCTTTATCAAGTCATCCTGTCTGTCTGTCTGTCTGTCTGTCCCACCAAATACTGTTGACTAATGGTGAAATGCCATAGGAAACACTTCTGATAGGCTAGTGGTCATGGTTTTGAAAAAGTACGTTTCCACTGGCAGTGAGTCTCTGCCTCAGTTTCAGAGAAAATAACCAAATCATTTCAGGATTTCCTTTTTTTTTTTTTTCTTTCCTCTTCTCTCTTGCTTTTCAAAAGTAAAACAATACATGATCTATCTATCTATCTATCTATCTATATATATATATATGTATACAGTCCCTGACAAAAGTCTTGTCACTTATCCATTAATCCATTGGTTTTAGAAATGGCTCATATGGAAGCTAAAACCCTCCCAAATTATGTTTAATATACTAAAATAAATTTGCTTCTCTGAAGAAAGATTGATCATTTAATGAACACAGAAAGGTCAGACTTTGGCAAGACAAAAGTTTTGTCGTCTATAGTGAGTAATGTGAAAACTGAACAAATAATTTACTTCAAATACAGAAATATGCTGCATAACATCAATGAATTAAGTAGTGGTGCTGTGAGATCCATATTTAATATCTTGTATGACTTCCATGAGCTTGAAGGACTGCATCCATACAGTTCGACAATGATTCATACAATTTATTGATGACGTCATCAGGAATAGCAAAGAAAGCAGTCTTACATGCCTCCCAGAGTTCATCAAGATTCTTTGGTTTCATCTTCCATGCTTCCTCTTTCATTCTACCCCAGACATGCTCAATGATGTTCATGTCTGGTGACTGGGCTGGTCAGTCCTAGAGCACCTTGATCTTCTTCGCCTTGAGGAACTTTGATGTAGAGATGGAAGTATGCGATGGAGCACCATCCTGCTGCAAAATGTGACCCCTTTTATGGTTGGGAATGTAAGAGGTAGCTAATACTTCTTGATATTTTAGGCTATTCATATTGCCTTCCACCCTGCAAATCTCTTGCACACCCCCATACTGGATGTAACCCCAGACCATGATTTTTCTGCCACCAAACTTAACTGTTTTCTGGGTGAATCTAGGATCCATGCGGGCTCCAGTAGGTCTCCTGCAATATTTGCGGCAGCTGTGATGTAATTCAACTGAAGATTCATCTGAGAAATCCACCTTCTGACACTTTTCCAGTGTCGATCCTTTTAGCAGGCTGTGGGCGTTGGCAAATGCCACACGTTTTTTTAATTGCCTTTTGTTTAGTGCTGGTTTCTGAGCACTGATTCGACCATGGAGGCCATTTCAAGACAGAATTCTACAAACTGTCCTGATTGACACGGGGACTTGAGGTGACCAGGCCTGGTGGAGCTCTGCTGCAGTGGAAAAGGGGCTGGCCTTGGATTTTCTAACCAACAAACAGTCCTCCCGAGCAGTTGTCTTGCAGGGTCTGCCGGACCTGGGCTTGTCAAAAACATCTCCAGTCTCTACAAATCTTTTTCTTATTCTTTGGACTTGATGCTGAGACACCTTGAAGGTGTCAGCCACTTCAGCAGTGGATGTGGTTTTCAGCCTCTTGATAATTAACACTTTGGTCTCAGGGTGAATCTTAGGCATGTTGTCAGAGGTCAAGTTGCAGTTGATGTGAAGGTCTGGTGTGCTGGGGTTCTTTTTATACACACCTCACCTCACCTGTGATCAATTATTGATCACAGCTGAGGCTGTAATCTAGGATTGGGTGCATCATATGACAAGGCGACAAAACTTTTGTCTTTGCAAAAACGGACTCAGTGGGCTTTACCAAGCTGTGAACGTTAGAATGTTTTTCAGCAGCAGCTGTTTGGCACCAAAACATTATTTCAAAAGCTGTTGGGATTGAAATGAGCCATTTCTTGTAAAAACAAAATTGATTACAAATATATTTGAGGGGCACTTAAGGTCAACTTGTACCCAAGCGACAAGTCTTGTGTTATGTGTGTGTGTGTGTGTGTATATATATATATATATATATATATGTATTTAATTCACTAGAAATCATCGGAATGCAGAAAATGTATGAGGGATCATTTTAACATTTTCTTCTTTCTTGTTCAATTTCACCACAGTTGTCAGTGTTCAATTATGACATCAAAACATTTTACCCTTTGAAACCTAAGGAAATTCACTTGATTCCTGTCTGGAACACAGGAAAAAGGGCACTTTGCAAATTAGCAAAAAAATGTTGGAGCATCAAAACAAAACAAAACAAATATTTATTATTTATTAAAGTAATATATTTAAAGGTCAGATCAGTGATGCTGAATCAAGTTCAGATTTCTTGTGTTCAGACACGTTTCACAAGCATCTAATACTAAGCACAAATATACAATGTAAGGGTCTGTACAAGACAAAGTCATGCCAAATGGAGGTCTACAGCTTATTTACATAGTTTTGATGTGTGTCTATACTGTCACATGTTGTGAATATCTACGTGTGCATGTGTGTGCATGTGTGTGAGTGTGTGTGTGTGTGTATAGGGTGGACAACGGGTGGGTGAAGTAGGGAGGCTATTATTGTATATCAGCACAAAATACTGGCATCTGGTGTTTATATCAACCATTTTCTTTTTAATCAAGTGTTATTATTAAATAGAAATATGCATGTACACACAACATATGTTCACAATAGTGGTGCTGCTTTTAGAAAATCTTATGTGGATGACTTTATTACAAAATCTGAGGTCTCTGAAAGTTCATTTTCATAATGTAGTGGAATGAATGGAAACCAAGGGCTGGATAAAATTTGCTAAAATAAGTGGTGTATCCCTCAGATCCCTATACGTTTTTTACAACCAGCAGACAATAAAACAAACAGCCTTAAGGAACATATTCATTCTTTGTATTCTTCATTCTAATTCAAACTCATGCCTGATGGCCACCATCTACGATATCCTAGATGCCTCATCAATAGACTCAGAAATGCCTTTGTGTCCCAAGGGATATATTTCATATTGGTTGTTTTTAATTTGTTGACATACCATGTAAATAAAATCATTTTAATCAAAACAACATCCTGTTCCACAGGCAAGAGTGTCTGGTGTTCTGTCCAGACACTCTTTTACACCATAAGATTGAGCCACCTCTTCAAGAGTAATTTGACGTTGTTTGGAGGGTAAGAAAGAGTCCCATCTTCTGAGAATACTGACTGTTCCTTTTTCTCCCTCCTATACTCTAACAAACAGACGAATGTTATAAGATTTTCGAGAGTTACGAAAGAATTAACAGTCAGGAATAGTCTAACAAGTTTGCAGAACAGTTGATGAAGGGAACAGAATCAGAAACAGAATAGAGTTTAATGGCCAAATGTGCTCATGCATACATGGAATGGTTTCGTAGCCTATAGTACATTTATCTCACAAAGTAAGAGGCAAAGAAACAAGGTAAAAAAGAAATAAATAGGAATGCTATGGAAGGACAGCAGCTGTCCAACTTTGTCATTATGGGACAATGTGAGTGTCCATCACACTGTAGTGCAGTGGTTCAGGAGAGCTTCGAAGCCCTTCCAAGAATGTCCATAGTGTATGTATGTATGTATGTATGTATTTATTTATTATTTAGAGAATAATTATTTATTTTTTACCATAGTCACCATTCATCAGTGCAATTAAATAAGGAAAATGTTTATGAGCCAGAAAGAGCAAATGTAGAGATATGGATGTAGGGTCAGAAAAATTAAATGTGAAAATAGAATTCTTTAAGTATAAATTACAAATCATGAAAAGTAAATATATAAAAGTAAATATTCATTAGTAGTATTTTAGAGTCCTTCTCCCCCTCCTCTCTTTCTCTCCTGGTTGATTTAGTGCCGTGTGAGCAGGTTGGTGGCTCTGGCAGTTTATTGGTCATTAGTTGTGGTGTCGGCAGGTCTCACACCTCTCACTCCTGGGTGGCCAGCACTCCCTCTGCCTCTTTTCCCTTCCTCTGCTGGGTGGCCCGCACGACACAAACTAAAGCCAGCGAGCCAACGGTTTCATCATGATGACTTATTGCCCCTTTATGTGCACATCCGATGTACTTTTCCTAAGCCAAGTCAGTCATGTGACTGTGGGATGCACTCATGTCTTTCTTGTTTGAATATTTAAACAAACAGAATTGATGAGGCTCTCCTGGCTAGCGACTAAATGATAAGTTTCTAAAAATAAGGGTTTCTGCAGGTCCTTAAAAGTTGGTAAAATATCTTAAATTAAACTCTATACATATTGCGCCTTAAAATCATGAAATGACCTTTAATTTTAATATATGAAGTCATAATTTCAACATTTTTATCTAATACTAATTCTTTTTCTTTTTTAGTCAAGTAGCTCATCACCAGAGTCTGTATTTCTGACGTTATAAAACTGCTCACAAATAAAAAATTACACAAGCCCTAGCACTGACCCTAATAGTTGCCTAACACCTATCTGCAGGTTGATTTGTTATCATTCCACTTACAGGAAACTTAAAATTCTGATTAAAAAAAAAAAAAAAAACTTATATTAACAGTTTATATAATCATCTAAGTCATATCTTACTACATTTCTACCTACAGTAAAACCTATTTTTGCATTGGACAAAACGTATGCTATGTAGTTTGTATTCAGCTGCATTATATTTAACTAGAAAAGCATGATTTATGTAAATGTCAGTCTGAAATTGTGTTGGACGTTTTAGAAAGCATCCATGCTGATATCTGTAGACACACACTACCCATCTGACCTATCCAGTGTGACCTATGGAACTGGAGTCTGGACATGTAACAATGCCAAATACACACTGAATTCCTAACCATTTATTTGTCCCTGCTTTTCAAGCAGATACCAGTTGAGAGCTGCTGACAACAAGGCTGAACGGGGAAATGGTGAGACTATTAAACCAGTTGACAGGGGTGCCGCCAGGAATTTTGGGCCCCATGAAAAAAAAAAAAAAACATATATATTTGATAAAAGTATTTGACTGATATGCCAGAGGGTGGAATGCCAACCTTTTTTTTATACTGGAGCAAAACAAAGCACACAACTCCATGTGGATTTATCTATTTATTTATTTATTTATTTATTTATTTATTTTAATGAAGAGTGCAGTATGGTTCCAGTCCTCTAATGCTGAAGAGACGACATTTCGTAAGAGAAAAGGCTTTCTGAAATGTAGGCCTTACCAGAATGTAAAGTGTAAGGAAAATTATAATACTTAGCTCATGTAACATTATACTGAACAAAAAGAACAGTGGTCCTAGATGATAAACAAATTATTTAAAAAATTCCAAAACAGAAAATTGCAATAAAATAAGCAAAAATAAAAAACTAAGTGTTATGATATATTTAAATGTCACATCCGTGATGCTGAATCAATAAAGTCTTATGTCAAAGTCATATGTCAATTATGTATATATAGCATGATTATGTTAAAATGTTGACTCACTTTATATAGATTTTAATACACTGCTCTACTGATATCATCAGGTAATGATGTGGAATAAAATATAGAATACCTTTAAATAAATGGTATACAGTTGTACTCAGTTCAAAACCAAGCCAGCACTATTCATTTTTCTATCTAAAATTAATATTAAGATTATTAGGCCACCCATACCTCTTTTAGCCCATGGCTAAAAGAGGTATGGTTCTCATAGTATCAAGCTGTCATCATGTGGACACAACACAACTCATTATAATTTGTTAACTTTCATATGAAATGAAAGCTGACATGAACCTTCAAAGACAGCTAAAGGTGCATTACACCCCTTCTGAACACACAGTCTTGGAATAAGGCAGTTTTACTTTTATCTCTGAAAGGCCAACTTTTAAAGAAATGCAAAGAAACAACATCAATAAGACAACATCAGTCCAATTAGGCATGCAGGCACACACATACACACACACATGAGCATGCACACACACAAGCATACAAATACACTGACACACATACACAGAGTTGTAAATCCTGAGACCACCCTGGACTAGGCAGACCACCAGACTGACCAGTCCACCGCTGCATGGTTTTGATCAGCAGGTCTGGAAACACACATATAAACTAGAAAAGGGAAATCACACACACACACACACACACACACACACACACACACACACACACACACACACACACATGCTCCCCCACTGTGTATGCAAGCCAGTCTGTCAGCCCATTAGTCCTCATCAGGTCACACACAGCCCTAATGGTGTTAGACACACAAGCACACGCACAGACACAGACACACACACACACACACACACACACGGTCATAGCCGGACATAAATAAAAACATAAAACCAAGGCTCCATTACAGGCTCTGTGTGTTTGTGTGTGTGACAGTGTTATGGCCATGCGTGTGTGTGTGTGTGTGTGTGTGTGTGTGTGTGTGTGTGTATGTGTGTGCGTGGAGAGGGTTAATAGGAGGGACAACCAGAAAAGAATTTAGGGCCTCAGAGTTTGGCTTCTCATACTGCTAAGAGTGCTACTATAACTATTACTTCTACTGCTGCAATTACAACTGCTATAGCAACTTATCATGCTCTAAAACTAATAATGATAATACTATATATGGAGATAAGAAACAAATGGAGATATACTATGGAATCATCAAAATGCCACAATAAAAAATAAATAGATAAAAGTGTGAATAGATACTGTATGTGGATATAAAGAGGATGAAATAAATGGATACATAAATGAATAAAGGAATCAATAAATGTCGGAATATGTTTCATCAAAATAAATTAAGGTTAAAGTCTTCCCATAGACAACCAGTATAGTATTGATCTATTCTATAGTGAATATGTAATCAATCAATATTTTGTATATTAGTATGTTTCAATGCTAATATACAAAATGTTATGTCCTGCCTCTTCTCGTCTTTTGATATAATCTTTACCATGCTGAGCTAACAAGCTAATAGTTACTGCTAATAGTTACTGCTAATAGTTACTGCTAATGCTACTGCAGATCAGATACTCCATCAGTTTACACTCAGAAAACTTGAGACAAGCAGGGGGCCACAGCTGTGCCTATCATGTATAAATTACTGGATGACCTTGATGACCTGCTTCATGACAGTGTGCATCATTCTGCAGGGATGATGGCAGGGAGACTGGAGCATAAGTCTGAGGTGACTGCTCGGCTGAGGAGAACTGCCATTGGACAATCAGCACTGTCAGTCAGAGCAGCAGATAAATGGAAGTAAATATTAGTGAATGCACAAACTACAGTATTTTTAAAACAACACTTAACAACACCTGAACATTTAATATGTATTTGTGAGTTTTGTATTGTGTGTATTTTAACATTAGTATATCTCTTGGGTGTGGTTTTCATATAAGCCTCTATAGGTTCCTAACTACACCTCACACATATTTTTCTTGTTTTTTTTTTTTTTTTTTCAGTCTGAACGCTTGTTTTACACAGACGTTATCAATTCTGTGATTTATGAATTCTGGAATCTTTTTTAGCCACAGAAGCAGAACATTATAAGGTGGCTGTGTCAACCAAAAATTCAAAATGGAAATTTGAGGGATTCTGATTGTATGTTGTGAAATCTTTCATTTATTCATGTTTCAAACATTCAACATCACTGGTATGGTCCGTCCTTTAACCCTATAAAGCCATTTGTATCATATATGATACACGTTATCAAATAACACATTCCGTTTTCAGTTTCAGTTTGACCAAAATACTGTTGTATACCTTTGGACACTTCCCCTTTTCACCCTGGACCATACCATTGGCACTTCAAGTACTGTCATATATGATACAACAGAAAATCTTTTTTTTTTTTTTTTTTTTTTTTTACATTTTGTTAAAGGACTAAATAAAGGGTTCAATTTCAAAAAATTGGAATTTTCTGCTAATTCTTTCATAGTTCAGGCTTTATAGGGTTAAAGAATAGAGCGAAGCCTAATATATTTTCAGTGCAGATTTAGGGAAAAGCGTATCCCACAATTCATCAGGAGTTTGTATGCAAGAAGAAAGTCACAGTGAATGAGAGAACAAGCAACAGAACATTCCTATTTTAGTAAAAGTTATATTAGGTTATGGTAGCCTCTATTATTGCGCAACATGCCCACTTAAAAGTGCAAGTGTAATCTAATTATCAGCTAAGTTCATGTATTTATTAATTATCTTTATTTGACCATTATTAATGTATTCATTTATGATTTTGGCTGATCTGTTGTTTTGATGTTTGGATCACTACTTAAACCTTTAATTCACATTTATTTTGGAATACTTTATGTCCTAAAAACCAGTAACTTGTGCTGCAACTCAAACATCTTTTTGCCAAGTGGATCCTGCTGTGTGCTGACAAAACCTCTGAACACTTGCAGTCTTCATGCCTTCTTTTCCATTTTGGCCAGTTTCCAGAAATATGTAACTCAAGTGGTCACTTGGCCAAGAACAAAGACCAGCACAGAGAGGATTGGGACAAAGCCTCAATCAACCTCCAGCACCTCCAGCCCAGCATGCATCTGTGCACTGTGAATATTTATGTCAGGTTTGAAAGTGCTCAACTGGCAGGGTTTTCAAACCTGACAGTTATCAGTGCACAAGAGATAACATATCATATTTAATGTACTGATCCGTTTTGGGATAAGCTACATGACAGCTAACCGGAAGTGAAATAATGTCACATTTTTCTAAATGGGTGACGTATCCATTTAAAATTACTTTCAAGTTTCTATTTATGCATGGAATAATCAAACATATATAGGGCTAGTTCATTAAAAGAAATAAAATTGGCATTAAATAATAAATGATGTAGTTTTTCAGTTTTTTTCATGTACTTTTGCAAGAAATCCGTATCAGCTATTCTAGTGCTTTGCTGCTCTGAAAGCAGCACAGCCCCAACACAGAAAATATAGTGACTGCCCACAAATATCCCACACACAACACACACAGGAAGAGGAAGTAAGTATTGGGCCACATCTCTTAATCATTGAACTCAGGTGTTTCTTTCAGTCCCATTGCCACAGGTGTATAAAACCCAGCAGCTAGCCATGCAGTCTGCTTTTATAAACATTTGTGAAAGAATGCGTCGTTCTAAAGAGCTCACTGAGTTCCAGCGTGCTGCTGTAATAGTAATGTAACAGGATGCAACCGCTGCAACAAGTCAGTTTGGGAAGTTTCTTCCCTCCTAGATATTCCACCATCAGCTGGAAGTGGTATTACAGTTTTTTTTTCCAATTGCTAAAACACATTTCTTGAAACCTCCACCCATTTTCTGAAAACCTTAAACACAAATCCAAAAACTCAAATTACATTCACAAAACCCCAGACTTTTCTATCAAAATCAAACTATCACCTCAAAACCAGTTATCCTGTGTTCAAAACCAAACAATGTGCTGCATGAGATCATACACACAGCAGGTAAAAACACAGTCACCACAGAGCATTCGTCAGACACTACATCAAATAATTTAGGACAGCATCCAGGGCATGTAGTTAAAAGAAAATGTTTATTGTAAATGCATTTAGCAAAATAATATCATAGTCAAAGCAATATCTAGACTACATTCAGCACTTTCATAACAAAAACTAAAACTAAATGAAAAGCACATTACTGCACAATCAAAGTCACTGAGATTCATTCTCCATCATCATGTCTGAGTTGAGGGTCCGGCCAGAGGACTTCATCCATGTCACAGGCAATATTTACTCCAACTGGGTTGGACTCTCTGTCCTGCTTCCCTCATTGTCATCCCATGAACAAGGACATGGTGCACAATAGTTACCCAAATTTCATCAGTGATGATAGTTCTTGGTCTTCCTTGGCCTCTTCCTCATCCCCTTCCTCCTTGTCCATCACCTCTCATATGCACTCTTGCTCCTCTGTCTCTCTGTATGTTTCTGTCCATTGTAGATGGATGCACATGTGCCACTTGTGCGCTCTGAACTGACCTTTATCCTGCCTGATTGGTCTGATCACATCATTAGAAAACGTGTGTGTTCAGTTTTGAGTTGTGTGTAAAAGGTGACAGCTGTCTTGGGTTGTGTTCACATTTAGCTGTCAGTGTTTACAGTTTTGCAACACAAGTGTATGACAGTGTGAAATGTGTTTAGTGACTGAGAATGTGTTTAAGGTTTAGTAAAAAAAAAAAAAAAAAGAGCAGATGAGTTTTGCAAATTGTGTCCAAGAACCTGAACAGTGTTTAAGATTTGGCCAGAGTGTTTGATAAAAATGAAAAATGAGTTTAGGCCAATGAGAATTTGGTTCAGAGAATAGAGTTTAGTGTTTTAGCAACTGAGAAAACCTGTATTGCAAAGTGGAAGCATTTAGGAACCTCAGCGACTCAGCCACCAGGTGGCAGCACCACATAAAGTTACAGAACTTAACATTTTTTTGTATATTTGATGTATTTGATATTTTGTATATTTGATTTATTTGCTGGCGAGTGTTATTACCAGTTTTCCTGGTGACTCAGGTGTGTATTGATTATTCCCACTTGTGATTGCTGTGTTTCTTGTGGATTGTTTGAATGTGTGCATGGGTGACAATCCCAATTTGTCTTCTTGGGGATTAATAAGGTTTTTCTTAATCTTATGTGCTCACAACTTGTGAGTCAAAAGTCTAATTTGAAGCATATGAAAATCTTTATACAGTACAATCACATTATGGCATGAACAACTGCCTCTAAAACCTCCCTCACTGGCAGAGGCATCATGCCCATTCAAACTGGTGGAGCATGTGCCCCCTCAGATTTTTGGTATCTGGATTTTATGTTATATTCTATGTTATTCTATTTTTTCTATTTTTGTAATTGACCTAATTATGCTATCTCATACCTCAAAAAGCCCCCCACCCCACCCACCCACACAGATGTGTTAAAATATTAAAACACACGTGCAAGGTATAAAAATAAGACATGAGAAAACATTTACAGTTTAAATGTATAAAGTATGACGAAAGTATACATTTGACATCAGCAGGCTGATAACACATTGATAAGGTGCTTTCTTGTAAAAAAAAAAAAAAAAAAAAAAAAAAAAAAGGCAAAATTTAAAAAAAATATGTAATCTTATTTAATCCTGTACTAAACCCTTGGGTCTTTGAGGTCAGATGCATTGAGTGAGTGTACAGACTGTGGAGCACTGCTGACTCCCAGAGCTGCTCAAGTGCTACTACAGCAGAACACACACACACACACACACACACACACACACACACACACACACCCACACCCATTAAGGTTGATAGAGCAGCAATGCATGTTCGGATTAACCTGCAGAAAGCTAAACAGATTGATTTGGTTTTTCAAAAACACTGGCAAACAGCAAGAAGCAGCTTAACAAGAAATGTAAAAAAGAAAAAAGAAAAAAAAAAGAGTAGGAAAAAAAGCAAAAAATTACCTGATATTAAGCAACAGAGTTCTGATAAGAAAATTGCCTGAAAATGAGAACAAGGTTATTTAAATACAAGCAGTATTCAAACAAGAAATCTGATGTCGATCCAGGTTTCAAAGGCTTAATCAGCTCAAAGAGTACATTGAATTTACCAACAGTGGACTGATGTTAAAATTCAAATCCTGAAAGACTTTGAGTTGGTACTTTCAACCCTGATTAGTGAGATTCAAATACTGAAAAACATGAGCTGGTGCTGTCAAATCCTTCACTTGTTATGTGGAGTGGAGCAGGAGACCAGGCATGCCAGGGGCCTATTTCACGAAAGGTGGATTAAATAAGCCAGGATATAAGCCAAATCTAGGCTTGCTAAAGCCTGCCCCGCACAGCCTGGTTTATTCCGTTCCACTAAAGCCAAGTCAGGCTGAGAAGGAGCGACTTTAGCGAGTCTGGATTGTGAAAGCCAGGCTGGTGCGCGATCACGCCTCCATTAAAAAGACCATGCCGGTCGATCGTAGATTCCTTGAACGTGACCAATCAGAGCAAAGCAGAGGGCTGCGTCACTCAGTCTGAACGAGACTCAGCGCCTAATGCAAACATATGAGGAAGTAAAGGAGGTTCGTAAAGGCAATGAAATCTGTATTCACTTATTTATTTATTTATTTATTCATTTTATTTTCGTTGTAGCCTACGTATTTGCTATCTGCTTTAATCTGCTCTTGCCTTTTACTGAAGTACTTTGGGATTCTGCACTAACATTGATTTTATATTTCCTTGCCTTTTTCCCTATATCTTTGATTTATGTACGATGGAAAAATGCCACAGTTGTTTATCTTATACCTTCTTAATAAATTAAAAAAAAAAAAAAAAAAACTACAACATAATCTTTATGCATAAACTTTTATTTTTAAAAGATTTAAATCACATTTAACTACTGTTTAAAACTCAGAAATCACAAATCAGAAATTACTTAGACATCTCACATTTACAGACCCTGAAGTTTTTTGTTTCTTTTGTTCCTTTCTCCACATTATTTATTGTTCACTGTAAATCATTGTAATTTCTTTTTTTGTTATTTTTATACTGAAGTGTATTTACAGCAACGTCTCTACTGAAAAATGTGTTTCCTTTATAATTCATGTACTTGACTTGATTTTGATCTAATAAAAGCGAAAAAAGAACAAAAAAAACGTAAAGGCAATTAAAGCAAGGGAGAAAGCGTGGCAAAGTGTTGGCGACAAATGCAAATACAAATGCATAAGTCGTCCAAAAATATATTAGCCTATTTATATTATAATTATTTAGTCCATAAATATATAGACTAAGCAGCTGTCAACTAATCTCCAATGCTATAGGCCTATTATATGTGCTCTATCTATCACTCTATCTATCTGCAGTGCCGTGCAATGTCACGATTGCATGGCAATACCAATTAAATGTGTTCTTCCATAATTATGAGACTGAGAGTGACAATGATTATATCACATGAGCCACTGTGAAACAACTATGATTCATGGTCACACACTTTAAGAGTAATATAATTAAATTGATTATATCTTAATGCTTTTATTTTCATTTTATTTGAATGTAGCATAATTTGAAATTAGTCCATATACTAACAGGTGTTGAATTAACAAAGTCATTGGTTTACGATTGGAGTCATTGACTAATAGTAATTTCACAAAGTTGAACAACAGGGCACTGGATTAATTTAAGCTTGACTTCTAGCCTGGTCCGGAGCAGGCTAAGGCTTAGGCTAAGTTTCCATGGTAATTAAGGTGGGATTACTTTCATGAAACCGAGTTCAGGCTCATTATAGCCAGGTTTACTGGCCAGGTTAATCTCGCAAGATAATCCACCTTTCATGAAACCCATTAATCCGTAATCCTGGCTAAATTAAGACAGGATAGCTGCTAAATCCAGGCTTAAAGCCTAATCCACCTTTCGTGAAATAGGCCCCAGCTTGCAGAGCTGGCACATATTTAAGATGAACTAACGGCAGCATCTGAGAACACAGAGCCTCTGGAAACAGGCCAGCAAACACACAGTGAACCAACAAAGACAGAAGTGCAAACAGACGTGACATACACCAGAGACTAACAAGCAAACAAGACTCACCTGGGGAAGAGGCGGGACCACAAGGCTGGAGAACACAGAGGACTGGCTGAGGAAACACTGGGGAGGGCTCACAACAATCCAGGCTCATGAGTCTAACCCTGCACTTCAATACCCATACTACCATACTATTTAGTAGGCAAAAAAAAAAAGAATTAGTATGTCCCAATACATAGTAGCCTATGTCAGATGCAGTATGCCAAAAGTACCAGAATATTCTACTACATCCGGTCAGATTTCACAGTCTGCATTTCAGCATGCTTCTCTGGCCATTCTGACCAACAATCCTTTCATGCTGTCAATCATGCTGTCATGATTTGGTAAATTTGAAGGCCACTTCAAAGCTGCCTGGGCTTCCATAACACCTCAGCAGTGCCACAGGCTGATTGCCTCCATCATGCATACATTGATGCAAGAGGAGACGCAAGTACATAGTGCATACATGAACATACTTTTCAGAGGGTCAACATTTCCGCATCATAAATCCTTTTTTGACTGATCTTATGTAATATTCTAATATTTTGGATTTTGGATTTCCATGAACTCTTAAGCCGTAATTTCACTTTATGTGTAATGAATCTAGAATATATTAAAGTTTCATGTTTTGAATTAAATTACAGAAAAAAAAAAAAAAGAACTTTTCCGTGATAATTTTTTGAGATGCACCTGTATTTTTGAGCACTGTTTTGTTGCCTGGACCTGCTTCAGTCACCTCCTCGCTGGCCTCTCTTGGCCTGATCATCTGCCTGTCTAGCTGTGTTACGAAGTAAACACTCTTTACTGACTTTACCATGCCTCCGAGGCCTTGCCTGTCAGCAGTCCAGTCGTTACATAAACGCTGTGAATAGGTAGTTTCAAATACTAAAAATAAAATAAAACAACTTGGAAAAAGGTGAATAACTGTCTCTAATAATAATAATTCTGTGAATAAAAACGTTGTAAAGTGATTTTAGTTCGGTTTATGTGTCTGGGAGCTTATTTGGTGTATATTTAGCCTATGGCAGATCTGCAGTATATTACCTTGCAAAGACCTGTTCTATGATTAAATAGTAAAACAACTGTTTCACACTTATGGTTTTAGTCTGTTTACTGCAATGATCCGAGTGAGTAATGTATTGAGATTTTTACATTTTCTACATTTTTCTTTGCTTTGCAGCAGTGACAAAATGCTCTTTTGTCACTGCTGCTCCCGAAACACTTGCTCCCAAAACACTTGTAGAAAATTGCTCCCGAAACACTTGTAGACATTACCCTCAGATTTTTCTTTTTCGTCTTCTTCTCCTTCTTCTTTTGGCAAGCAATAGCTGCCACTTTTCTGCCTCCCTCTGGTGGGAAGCCGTCATTGGCGCTGAAGTTTAGTTTGTCAAGGTTTCATATTTCCATCTTTAATTTTGATTAACCGCATATTCCCCTCTCTAGCCAATAAATAAATTAAATTAATGACTTACATCATGCAGTATCACTGTCACATTTATTTAATAGCCACCTAAAATGTGCATGTAACTTAATGTAACAGAATTTTGACTCTTTCATCCAAAGTGACTTATTGCACAATTAAGACAAAATGTTCATTTTATTTTCTCCAGTGAACGCCTTTCATTGTGCTATCATGCAGCTGAGTTCTTTATTCTGTACTGAAAATAATGTGATCTGCAGTCAATACAAGGCAATTCACAAAATATCTCAACTCAATGTCAACATAAACACACCATGATTATTGATGTCACGCTGCTGAGGTGCACCCTGTGGTTATATGAAAGGAAAACATTACTTATTAATGATTAGATTAAAGAGACATTCTTGACAGCATGATGTGATATCAGTCACAGAGGCAGTGTGCATTTGTTATGGCTGGCTTCCTTCACATGTCCAACTAATACAATGATTGCAAGTAGTCTTTTTCAAATGTAACAGCACTTTCATATTACAGTTATATATATATATATATATATATATATATATATATATATATATATATATATATATATGTATATATATATATATATACATACATACACACACACACACACACACACACACACACACACACATATATATATATATATATATATACATACATACATACACACACACACACACATATATATATATATATATATATATATATATATATATATATATACATTGACCTTTTCATGCTCTGTGCTGGATTTGCCTTTGCAGTATTGAGGCAATGCATGGAACACAATGGTAGAATGTAGGTTTAACTGCTAATGGATTTGGTCACATGTGAGAGGAAAATTTGGGATTCGAGACAGGACTGAAGTGAAATATGCTGTCCAGAATAAATTTGACAATCTGAACTTTGAATTTTGTCAAAAATGTTGTGTAAAGAAAGGCAAAAGGGGCAAGGGCTTAAGCCAATGATCTATAACAAAATTGGAGTACTTTGTAAATCAGTGGGTTTGACATCATTTGAACATTTGGAAAGTCTATTTCTATAGACAACATGACTTAAAAAATTCTGCAGGGTCAGTTGGAAAGCAAGATTGCTCATATTAAGAAATACTACTGTTACTGAAAGACTACCAGAACTGCTACTGAAAAATCAAAAATGACATTAATGAGTGTTTGAGTGGCTGCACAACATTTGTTTTACCAGCAGATGTCACTCACATGCACAAAATGCACCAGCAAAATGTTGGGTGGTTTGTTGGCCAGGAAGAGGTAAATAGGAAGCTCTCTCACTGCAGACCAAAAACTGACTCGTCCTACTAATATAATATTAGCCCATAATATACTGGACTAATATTCTAGGGATAGTGAATTGCTCACTTGCAGTCAACCTTAAGCTGCCACATCATTGCAATTTCATAGGACCATACCAGTGATTTTGAATGTTTGCCCAGTTTACTACAGTTTACCCACATTTTACATTGCAACAAACTAGTTTGCAAATCATGGGGTACTACAGATTTCCCAACATATAATCAAAACCCCACAATTTTCATATTTGAATTTGTGGTTGAAACAGCCACACTTCAATGTTCTGCCTCTACAGCTAACAAAGTTGTTAACCTTCATAAACTAATAATTAGAACTAATAATTGTCTGTGTAAAGCAAACATTTCCCCAGATGACTATTTTTAACAGAGAGACGGTGTCACTCCACCACATTTCGAGTAATCAAAACACAACAGTGCTGCTGCTTTTTGCAAAACTAATGTGGATGACTTTATTATAGTGATGGAATATTGATGTGAAGAAAGTTTGAAGTCTATGAAAGTTCATTTTCATATCTTAGTGGAGTGAATGGAAAGCAATGGCCTTGTTAAATGTTTGAAAAAATAATATGGGAGTAGTAAAATACAACTGCTGGCGTTGGGGAGAGACCAGCAGAAACATGAAGTATATACATTTTGTACATATAACACTTCAATTACTGGTACTGGCCTTTTAGTTTTGGTTATCTATTCAATGCTGTCTTCATTCTGAGAGAACTGTTCACATTTCCTTGTATTTGTTCTGCCTTAGACTACAGTTTCATATACATCATCTGCAGATATGTTTGAGTTCAACTGACATATCCTATGAAATGGAGAAAAAATGGTTTTGTGGAATAGAAATAGAAATACAGTTGTGCTCATAAGTTTACATACCCTGGCATAATTAATGCAATATTGGCCATTTTTTGGAAAATATGACTGATCATACAGAATACTTTTCTTTTATTTCAGGATAGTGGTCAAGTGAAGCCATTTATTATCACATAATTGTGCGTACCATTTTTAAATCAAAATGATAACTGAAATCATTCAAATGGCCCTGATCAAAAGTTTACATACCCTTGAATGTGATTATATACACACAAGCTGACAGGTTTAAATGGCTGTAAAGGGTAAGTTTTCATACCTTTGACTTGTTTGATTGTACATAGTGTCTGTGTATAAATAGTCAATGAGTATCTTTGCTCTTGAGAGACCCCTGCACATTTCATCCTGGTCTACACTGACTTTGGTGGATACTGAGACATAGGGAAAGCAAAACAACTGTTAACTATGAGAAAAGGTAGTTTCTTTATCTTTATAAATCAGGAAAAGGATATAAAAGATATCTGAAGATTTGAAAATACTAAACAGTAGTCTTCAAACTCTGATAAAGAAGTGAAAAATTAGTGGTTCTGTTGATACCTAGCCACAGTCAGGTAGGCCAACAAAGATCTCAGCCACAACTGCCAGGAAAATTGGTCAGGATGCAAAGAAAAAGCAACAAGCAACTTCAACTGAGATACAGGCTTCACTTCAAAAAGTGGTGTGGCTGTTTCAAGGTGCGCAATAACAAAAATGGCCTGCACGGTTAGTTGCCAGAAAAAAAGCTGTTACTGCACCAACATCACAAAACAGGCTACAACAGCACAGGGAAGTTAGTCAAAAGTGATGGTAAGATGATGCAGCAAGTTATCAGAAAATACTGGAGGACAATTTGCATTCATCAGCTGCAGATGGGAGGCACTTGGACTTTCCAACATAACAGTGATCCACAACAAAAGGCCAAGTCAACCCTTCAGTGGCTCCAGCAGAAAAAAGTAGTGGATAGACAGCGATGGAGTGTCCATCGCTGTCTCCTGACATCAATATCATTGAGCGACTTTGGGGAGACCTCAAAAAGACAACCGAAGAATTTACAGGACCTGGATGCTTTTTGCTAAAATGAAAGGGCAGCTTTACCACCTGAGGAAAATAAAGGGCCTCATCCACAACTATCACAAAAGTTACCATCATTGATGCTAAAAGGGCTGAAACACAGTATTAAGTACTAAGAGTATGGAAACTTTTGAACGGGGACCATTTCATTTTCTTTATTGATATTTTTTTGTTTAATGATTGTGCTATTCAGTGATGCCTTATAGTTTAAGTTGAATCCCATTAAAAATAAAACAAATGTTTTGCCTGATCAGTCATGTTTTCTTTAAAGAATGGTACACATCTTAAAAATTCTTAACTGTATACATAGAAGTTAGTGAGCTGAGAAATGCAAATGGGTTTACAACAAAAGCATTAATACCCTCTCATTGTTGAACAATGATTTTTCCTATGATCTAGGCCTTTATTTTGGTTCACTGTTAAAATGCCACAGCTTTAAGTGAGAAATATGGGCCTTTCTTTAAAAAAAAAAAAAAAAAAAAAAAAAAGATGTCGTAATATTGTACTTATTGTACTTCAGTTCCCATGATTCTCAGCGATTAACTTCCTGTTGTGTAGAGTTTGGCGAGTACAGTGCATGATTTGGGTGTGTTTCATTCCGGCACTGTAGTCAGACATTTCCGCTTTTATGTTCCTGAAGTGAATGAACCCAATAATCTACATGACTGTCTACCGGATTACTGGTTCACCTGTCAGTAGTCAAATACGACTAGTACTGACAGAGAACGGTGGGGCGAGGGAAACACTATAGCCACTAAAGCAAGTACGGCTACAAGGCCTACTAGTAATGCCTTTACACCTCAAAGCAGCGGATCTTAGGCTGCGTGCAAAATCCTATCGCTTAATACACATTCAGTTACCGGCAATGTTATATACCTACACGGTCATGCAAAACCACCCAGAGACGTTAGTACCACTAAAGACTTAAGATACGCGGATTAGTCCAGGAAGCTGCGCGTGCATACTGACAGAAAAACCCCGCCCGACGCCATTCACTTTCAACCTAGAACTGTTGCGTATGTCCGTGATTACGGCAGTGCACTGCACCGTCTGTTCCTTCTGACAGCAGGACGATATCGTTCAACCCACAGGAGGGGGGCACTCTAGGTCGCAGAAGCCTTAATAACGCTCTTTCATGATGCTGATCTACAAAATACACTGAAAATTCATAATTTAGAATACATGCTATGTATGATGAACATGCCTTTGTTAACAATAGGCAGTTAGATAAGACAGCATAAAAACAGCCTGCTGTGGGTTGCTTGCTTAATTCTATAATCCTTGATACCATCAGTCCTGCTTTCTCAAGAGCTCAACAGGATCATCAAAATGAAATTGTCCAGTGTGGACAGCAAGAATTACAATTCTCCATTTGCTAGTTCTACTTTCAGACAAAACAGTGGGGTTTTAGCTGTATGATAAATAATGACACCCTGCACCAGTCTAACCATAATATACAAAATTTTAATACAAAAAAACCCAAAACAAAACATGGCAATTCATTCTACATGGAAAGTTTTTAAAGCTCCACATTAAAATGACTGAAATTTTTATTTAACTCTAGACCATTCATGGTAGTAAAACGGCAGTGTAGACAATGACGAGAAATAAGCACCACCACTAACAGAAACATAAGCAGTGCTTCAAATAAAAATTTAAAACTTTACAGTCTGCTGCTGTCCGAACAGTTTCAAACTCTTCACACAAAATTGTTTCTAACTTATCTGAACCTCAGTCATCAAAACAGGTACATTTTAAATGAAGGTCAAGATGTGACCCATAACATACTTTTGTGTATGTGGAAATGCAGTCAATGATCACCTGAATTGTGGGAACAATACCTGGAAGGGAGGGAGGATGAAAAAGAAAAAAAAAATCCCTGAATGTAAGGAAAACCAGTTTGGTATTCTAAAAAGAAAAAAAAAAACACAACAAACAAACAAAAAAAAAAGACAGCAGCCTACACAAAGAACCATCCATGTCAATACAAACATGAGTAGGTAGAAGGATTGCATTGCAGGTTTCACATCCTTATTTTGTATATCAAAGCACTAGATCTCCTTCTCTACTCATCATCATCTTCATCGTCATCATCATCTTCTTCCTCTTCATCATCATCTTCCTCATCGTCATCATCGTCATCTTCCTCAGCTGGTGCTGCCTTCTTCCCTGCAGGCCGACCTGGCCCACTCTTCTTTCCATCACTTTTTGCTGAACCACCTTTAGCCCGGTAGGCAGCCATGTCCTACACAAGACACAATAACGTGAACAAATGAAAAAACTGAAGGGGGGAGGGGGTGAGTTTCATGGCTTCTATTTATGTTTGCAAGTGTCTTGCTATTCTACCTTCAGTTAAAACTAGCACCATGTGTCAAAGAGGCTAAATATTTAATAAGACATGCATTAACTATAGCCAGACCAACACAGCAGAATCAATTAGTATGCATACAGAATAAACTGGAACACTAAGTCTTAGTCAGTTCTTCAAATGGAAAAGTGAAGTTAAAGATTTTCAGTATAATATAGTGCACACCTTCTCATATTTCTCCTTGAGCTTGCCAGCCTTAGCCTCATAGGGAGCCTTGTCTTTAGAGCTTTGTTTTGCCCACAGGTCACCCAGCTTCTTAGCGATGTCTCCAATGGAAATACCTGGGTTCTCACTCTTAATCTTCTGGCGATGGTCAGAGCAGAAAACAAAGAAAGCAGACCTAAAGTGGGGAGAGGGGGAGTTAACACCAGAAACCACCAATAGGCCAAGCTGAGGGAAATAGTGTCACCAAGTTGCAAAACTCACGGTGGCCTCTTGGGGGCATTGGGGTCCTTTTTCTTCTTCTGCCGCCTGGCACCCTTAGGAGGGACATATGATCTCATCTCTTCGTCATAGCGCTTCTTGTCTTGTTTGGCCATGACTTCAAACTTCTCCTTCTCTTTGGGTCCCATTGACTGCAAAAACAACACTTGGAAATCAGTACTTGTACAGTACATTCCTGGAAGCCAGGAATGTGTTGTTGCAGAAGCTACAGACACAATAAGCAGAACAAGGCAAATGGTATTGCTAAAATTGATCAAATGATATTTAACAATTATTACAAGTTACAAATTATTACAAGTACTTTTACATGAACTACAAGCCTCGGTAATCAGAGAAATCTTAATTTGCAGTTAAGCTCTAACCACTAATGAGCTGCAGCCTACCCATGCATGAGCAACTTCTGTTGTGTACTCACTCTGCTTACCTAATGTTCCTTAAGTGTCAGCAGAGCCAACTTCCCCTAACCCCCCGCCATTACAAAAGCAATTTCAGTGGCAGCCAACTGACCTTCCATTTTTCAGAGCATTTCTTGGAGAACTCTGCAAAGTTCACAGAAGTCCCTGGGTGCTTCTTTTTGTGTTCTTCACGGCATGTCTGAACAAAGTAAGCATAAGAGGAAGTCTTTCCTCTGGGCTTGTTTGGATCCTTTACCATGGCTGCAATGTATCTGGAATGGATGAAAAAAAAAAAAAAAAAACTCATGAGTAACAATCAATTTTATCTTGTTAATGGCAAAACAGCATGCGAGTTAGCAGCCCCATGCGACAGAACGTCGGGCTTGTGCTTCGCATCAAAATTATTTAAATTGTGGAGGGAAAACAGCTCCACAAACGAGCCAGGCCCAAGCAAGTATTTACACAGCACATATACACAGACAAACTTCAGCGGCATTAGACGGGCTACCAGACAAGGGCGTTTTAAGGCTCTAATCGGATTTCTGTTTCACTGGGACAAGAAGAGGACTCCATTTTGTCTCTTCCCGCCTAAACTAAAGTCAGCGCCAAGACTTTCTAACAAAGTCTCTGTTAATAGGAACGAACAGTAACGACGCGAAGTTCCCGTACGACGATAAAATTCAGTATTTTCAAGCAGCAAGTTGTTCAAACTAATTTACAGAGTTGGGGGCAGCGTTTGGTATCCGGCTAGGCTAGCCGACCAAATGGCGTTGGATTGCATGGTGCGCATTAAATAGTCAACCCACAAACAACAGCAGCCAACTATTAGCTAGCTCATTCTGTCGTGTAAAAAACGCAGCAAAGATGTATGCAGCCTAAAATTAGCAACGTTAGAGGTTAGACCGTAATCTTTACCGGCCACCAGCCAACGTGAAACGGGAAAAAATGTTTTAAAGTTGAAAACACCGACAGACACATAAGTTAAACTAGTGTTTGCTAGTAAAGGCAAACTAGGTCGACGTCGAAGTTAAAACAACCAACGCGAAGAGCAGTAACCAAGGAATATAAAGGCCAGTCGAAAGGAAAGGCAAAAGTAATATTTTACTTTTTTAAAAAGTAAAAAATGGCTGTGACTTACCTATTACCAGCAGCACCGCTTACAACAAGTGAGTGGAAAACAGAAAACTCACTGTTTTGTCACCGCCTGCGTACCAAACTAGCTTGACGAGGCTGTCCGCAGCTCCTCCCCCTCAGCAGCGTATTGGTCAGCTCTGAGGATTTAAATTTGAACGTGGGGCACGGGAAAGATACGCGGATGGGATTGGATAAGTGGCGTGCGGTCGTAACATCAGGGTTGTATGTGCTATCTGCAAAGTGATTGGCTAAATGGGGGGCACGGGGTCGTGTCGGTGGGTGGTTCAAAGAGACGGCGCGAAAAGTCCTTTGTCAGAGCAAAGGAGACGAAAACAAATCTTCTTCTAAATGTGGAAGCCAAACAAAGAACCTTTCATACCACTAAATTGCTTTATCTGTAAACAGTTGTCTTTTGCCACGATTATAAACGGTTTAAAACTTACTTGCTGCGACTGAGCTTGTACTGAAGTCTGCTATTGAGAACTTTTAAGAGAGTAAACACACTGCAGAAATGAACTGAGCACAGCTCTGAAAATTAAAATGGAGTTTGCAAGGAGTAACGTCTCATTTGAAAATAAACGAGTTTTTTATAAAAAAAAAAAAAAATCAATCCTCTTAGAAACAATGTAGGAATACAGTCATGTGTTTGACATTATCCCAATTGAAAGGTATTAAATAAGGCATAGACAGCCTAAATATAGGTTAAACAAAACATTTGCAAAAATCAGAAACCATTTGTCTACATTACATTTTTTAAGTCTCAGCCGAACCTTCAAAATCACTGAGGTCCTCAAGCACAACCTCTTCCTGCCGCGCAGGCACCATACTTCACTACTTTCACCAACTTACTAAGCTGCATTGTGCGTTGCAGTTACTACAGGAATGCCACAGAAATATTACAGGTTCAGTTATCCACCTAAGTGGAAACCCCTATCAGACCCGCTGGAATAATTAAATAATGTGAGCCTGAACATGATCAGCTCGAACCTGTAACAGATGTGAAATACGTCTTGTGATTGACAACTGCATTAAAATGAGGCTGGAGCGCGCAAGGATGTATCCTTTTGTTAAATACCTGCTGCTGTTAAAAGCCATTTTATCATACTTTTTCATGGAAGAAGAACCAGCAAAGTCTCTCTCTCTCTCTCTCTCTCTCTCTCTCTCTCTCCCTCCCTCCCTCCCTCCCTCCCTTTCTCCTTTGAATATAGAGCAGGAAAGAGAGATTCAATTAAATTCAATTTTATTTGTATCACATCAGATCATAACAAAAGTTATCTCAAGGCACTTTACAGAAACCTAACAGATATTGACCAAACCCATGGACCAAAATCTCCCCAAAGAGCAAGTATGGGGGCGACAGTGGTGAGGAAAAAACACATGTTAATGCCAGGTGTGTACAGACGGTATGACAGCTGGCCATTTGTGTTCAGAACACCAAAAATGCATTTTAATACTAGGTGGGAACAGAGCCACAGTCTCCTTCTCTCATTCAACCCCTGCATAACCAGAATGCAAATTGTGCTGTCCTTCCCCCCTCTGGCTTCAGTTCACACTCATTAGCAAACACTCACTAGCTGCTTGTTAGCTTACTTGTGCAGGGGGATCAATGAGTATGTTTACATGCACACCATATTCCGGTTTATTCGGAATATTCACAATATTCCGGTTGCACACATGTCATGTAAACATGCACCGAACCTGATTAAGGTCATATTCCGGTTGGAGAGAATTCCGAATAAGACCCCTAGTATATGCCTGGAAAATGCCCAGAACCGGAATATTAGTCATGGGTCGTTCGCAAATGAGTCGATTCTTTTGAACGGCTCTTTGAAGTGAACAAGTGAACCGGCTCTTTGAAATGAACGAGCCAGTTCCCAATTTCTTTGTTTTTTGCTTTAATTCACTCTGTAGAAGAAGTCATAAAGCATGTAATGGGACTGCAGTATTATTTCAGAGCTGCCATTTTTTTTTATTTACACTTTATTTTATTGTTTACAGAAAGTAATCTAAGTCAAGGAGCTGATCTCCTGTTTTGGTCAAAGCAGCTCAGGTGTACAACATTAGTATTATTACTGTGAGTTTTCAATCCAAAATGTTCTTAAAATTTGCACTGATATTTTTCTATTCTAATATTTGAAGTTGAAATCTTGTTTAGTTTTATTTTATTTTTTTATTTTTTTTTTAGTTTTTTAGTTTTATAAAAGTATTGGATAGTGTTACATATTTTTATAATCTTGTTTTCTCATTTGATACACATTATCGTGAATTTCTAAAGAAAGACTAAAATTTGCACTACATTGCAAGGTTTGTTCTTGTTCTATTTTGCACTAAAAGTAAAAGCTATTTACATGGTAATTCATTATACCCTGCTTAGCTTTTTTAGGTATTGCATGGATAACATTGACTCAAGGTTTATGTGGAATGTTTACAAATGTCCACACAGACCACTGACAAATGAAATTATCATTATTTCACGATAATTCAAACTCAGATATCCCACCAATAGAATATATATAGGATGTCTAAGTTTGAATGATTCTGATCGAAATATTAACCTACACCTTCTTAGCATCCAGTACAGTCTGATACCACCCTGTTAATCTCATGTGGAATATTTAGGTCTTAATGGGTTAAAAATAAATAAATATAAAAATGAGCCAGTCTTTTGAACGGCTCTTTGAAAAGAACGGATCCTCAAGATCCGGCTCCTTTCAAAGAGCCATTAATCTCATCTCTACGGAATATTCAGTCACGGCTGTGCATGCTCGATTCGCAAGGAATTCTGGGCGTCTTTGTTGCTATGGTTACTGCAAGTGGGGAAAACGACATGGCACACACTACAGCATGGCGAAAAGCAGCAAGAGCCCTGAGACTGCAGTCTGCCTTCAGCTGATCAAAGACTTAAATATCATGGAGTATATCGATGGGAGAAAACATGAGAAATAGCAACGGAAGAAGAACAAGAAGACTTCTTTTGTATTTCCGGCAGACCTGATGCCTACACGTGTGCTGCTGCCTCCCACAGGCTGAGTGTCGCATTACGTAAGAGAGTGGAATACGCTGAAACACGGGAACATGCCAAGTAACATGTAAACAGAATATTCCAGTTGCCGCAGTGCAGTTACCTTAACCGGAATATTGACCCGAACCGGAATACGGTGTGCATGTAAACGTAGTCAGTGACTATGTTACATGTTCCTGTGTTTTGGCGTCTTCTCCAACTTGAAGACACTGCAAGCGAGAGACAACCACCTGAAGAACTGAAGACAAGAAGAACTGAAGATAGGAAGACCTCCTGAAGAAAGAAGACTCCCAGAAGACAACCTCAGCCCCCACAAAAACAACAGCAATTTTCATTGCTAAACAAATAAAGAATGAATCCTTAACACCCCCCTAACCCTAACCCTAACCGAAATAGAAATCACCAAACTAAATAAGTAATATTTGGAACATTAGCTGGGACTTGATCACCCTAGCTGGCCTCTATGGAGGAGAGGGTCTAGTGTGTAAACGGCCAAAACCCTTGAAGATCCTGTGGTGACACTACTGATGAAATGTTCCACAGTTACCTAAAAATAGGAACAAACAACAACTAAATTATCCATCTGAACAAAAAGACAAAAAATCAAAAACAGTCAGGATTAAACCTCAGTCAGGGAGCCATCTTGGGTTATCTCTCTCAGGGAGCCCTTTTGTCTTTTCTGCCAGGAAGCCAGTTTGTTTTTTCAGCCTGGAAGCCATGTTGGATTCTCGGCCTGTCGGCCATTTTGGGTGGTCTGTTTGGCCAGGCGGCCATCGTGGGGCAACACACAGCTCAGCAAATAGGATTCCAAACCTAGAAAAATGGAGGTGAACCACACCTAACTTTAACCTCACCCTAACCCTAACCCTAACCTTAACCTCAACTTAATCCTAACCCTAACCAATTCTGTGTGTGTGGGGGAGAGTGTGTGTGTGTGTCTAAGTCTGTGTGTATGCGTCAGTGTGTATGAGTGTTTGTGTGTTTGTGTATGAGTGTGTGTTAATGTGTGAGTGGGAATGAGGGCGTTCATGTGTCGGTGTGTCGGTGTGTGTCTGCATGTGTCGGAGCCGGTGCATGTATAGAGTGGTGCGTGAGTGTGAGAGTGTGTGTATGACAGCGTGAGAGTGTGACTGTGTGTATGTTAGGGTTAAGGTTGGAGCCATAAATTGTTAATAACTGAACAACCGCCTAACTCTGAACCTCTGTCAAGGCGGGTTGTTCTTCAGGGTTTTGGCAGCTCAGTAACGGACATGGGTCAGTGCCTTTTCACGTGAAAACTCATGTCAAAAGCTGCTTGTACTACCAAAATTGGAGATGGGGTCGGTGTGAGATATCGAGTGTATTATTTCCTAACCTAACCTGGAAGACCTTTAAGGACCCCACCCCATCCCAGGATTCCACCAGAACTCAGGAAGCTCCATCAGGCCAACGAAAAAACCGTCAGGAGTGGGGACAAAATCTTGTACAATCATGTTAAAAACACACTGACATGGGAAATAAAAGAACCAGTCTGGGAAGCTGAATAACCACCTCTCAGCTAATGACCCTGCATCTTGAGCGACCACTTGTGGCAGGATCTCAACTCCCCACTCTATATGCAAAGAAACAAGTACATAATTTCCATTTGCAAAGACCAAACGCATTGTTGTTTTTAACCAGCAGACAGTAAAAGCCGATTTATGGCTCTGCAGACACTGGATGCTGCGTGCACACAGTTGCTGCGCAGAGGGTGTGTGCCTCTCATGCTTCTGTGTCCTATCACTCTAGTACGCTAAGCACCTACACTGACAAGCCTTTTCAGAAACCTTATTTGTGGCATTGTAAATAAACAGTTATGTTTTTACAAAACGTACTTGTTTTTCTGAAATAAATAGTGCAAAACAAGGTGCAAAATAATTGAAATGCGCACGTTAAGTACAAATAGTGCAAAAGAATTGAAATGCGCAAATCAATACAAACAAAAGGTGCAAAGTAGTGAGGTTAAAACTATTGGAATATGCAGGTCAATACAAAAAATGGTGTGAAGTACTGAGGTGAAAACTGGTACTACAGCAGGCAGTGAAGCCGGAGGGGCAAAATGCTGGAAAAGATGTAGTTCGGCGGACCAATAGTAGCTCTTGTGGTCTGTGTAGGGTCTGCGTAGTTCCAACATGTAGTTACAATTTTTGGGAGGTACGCGGCAAGTCTCTCCGGCGGTCGCAGACAGCCCGCAAGGGACACATTTGCTACGCAAACCCTCCATAAGCTACACATATGCAGAACCATAAATCAGCCTTAATGCAGTTCACATGCTATGCCTATTGGAAATTAAAAGAAGAATAAGTATAAAAATACCTTGGTGTTCAGGCAAAATAAAAAATATACAGTGTGCTGTGTATGTACCCCATCCATGAGAATACATTTTGCATGTTTTTTTTTTTTTTTTGTACTTTTCAGATTTACGCAGTTGACCCCAGTCATGCACCCCACTCCCAGGCCAACCCTTTCTCCATACAGTCAATGCCTCATTCTCTGCCCCCTGCTACTTAACCCGAGGGCTGTACTACAAAGCGACATTAACAGGTTATCAAGGTGTGTTGAGTCTAAAGCCAGAGTTTACTGTGTCATGAAAGTGGCTCTCTTTTGACCCGGCCTCATCACCATGCTAACGTATGCAGCAAACAGAACCAGTTCCTCACCAGGTTATGTTGAGAGCTTTGGCTTAAAAAGGGCTTTTTCTCCCGTTTGCCTTGGGTAATACGTCTTTTAACCCTTATAATTTTACACTGAATATCACCCACAAAACACAAGAATAATAGGCCACAGCAGCACCATCCCACTCTGACTTTATTCTTGGTCCTTACAATTCTGCTGGTACTGCACCCACTAAAACACCAGTTAAACATTAAAGTCTACCACATATTTTATGTCACTTGATAGTGACAAAAACTATAGTGATTTCCATGTTTCCTTCGTTTTAGGATAGAGTGGATACTAAATGCAATTCTTGAGTGTAATGTTGAATTAATAGAAATAAAGAAGATAATTTACAAATTTACACAATCCTCAGTTTCCAGCAAACATTCCCCTCTGACCTTATTTACAACAACAATAATATTTTTTATACTCCTCACTCCTCTTTGCTTGAACCTGAAAGGTTTTATATTACTCAGCCTCATCCTTAACATTTGCAAAAAAGGGGGTGTGCCCTCTCATTTGAAACTACAAAGTCTGCCCCGATCTGTGACGAGGATAGCTCTGATGCCAAAAATCAGGGTCATCTTCATTCTACTGTAAGACTGAATTCATTGTGGATTTGACATGGAGGACATGGAGGACAACCAAAAATTGTGATGTAAGCAGTAAGAAATAAAGTCTATACGTAATGAATATATGTTAAAATAGTTTCATATTTACATATCATGAAATGAACATTGAAAAAAAACAACAACAACTGACAGACCATCTAAACAGTAAATGAGAAATGTTCTTTGAATAATGAATACAGACATTGAGTAAAACCATTTTTTTTGTCACTCACTGAGACTCTGAATTTTGAATTTCTAATAATCTGTGTATTTGTGCAGATAAATGAATAAAAGGCAACAAAACATAACAAATTGTCATCACTAATCCTTAAAGCATAAGGAATATTTTGTTGTAGAGTGGCCAGTCATCAGATACTTTTGCAGAAGGTGCTCAGCAAGGGGGACACTGGTGACAATGTTGTCCAAAATTTGATTACATTGTGGCCAAAATTTCTGAGGCTGCGACACAGCTTTGGAACAATGCTCTCTTAAGATTCTTATGCCTTTCCTCCCATGGCTGTTTTCCTGAGTACATAATTCCATCTAAAGCACGACAAACCTGCACATGTTATACCCAGAAGATTTTAATGCCATGCTTGGCATGGACTGTAGGAACTTGCATCTCCCCAAAAATAGCACCAGTTGTTCATCAGTGGTAATGCAGTCACTGAAGACAAATCGCTGTCTGAAGTTTGCAAGGAGCAGGTCCCATCATATACCTTGGAGTTTGAAATATCATTACAAAGACACTGTAAATAGTGTATGAAACTGAAATAAAATTGAAATAAACTGAAATAAAAACAACCCATTAATCAGTAAGCATTTTCCATACCTGAAGCTTGCCATTTGGTTAGGTTGCAGGCAGTATAGTCTTGTGTCCTTTTGTCACCAAACCTCAGGAGGAGCCAAGTATCTGCAAATCTGGTGAGGCCCCTGGTAGCCTTGTACATTGGATTGAAAAGAGGATCTGAAAACAGCTCCTAGCTGGACACATTCCAACTTTTTTCAGTCCCTACTAAAAGAGTGAAGTTGATGACAGCCGTCAGCTCTTCTCTTGTGACATCCTTCCACTTTTTTCCCTTAGCAGCCAGTGTTCTCCTACCTACCAAATTGCTTCAAATCAGGACCTTATCAGTTATGTTGCCTGTGATGAACAGACACAAGGCGTCTTCTGGTGATGTTGTTACTGCCCCTGATGCAAGCCCTGGACAGCTTCTCAATGTATGACAACACCATGAGCAGGAAGCAGCTTGCTACAATAGATTCCATTTTTTTCTGCTTCTGTTGTCCTGCTGGGGAGGTTTTGCTTCCTTTAGACTGTCCTCACTGTCTGTAGCTGGTGCACCTTGTATAATGTATTCTTGGGCTAAGGATGTTTTGACTTAACAACATGTTGTGATAATATTTGTCCAGCAGATGGGGAGATAGAGGTTTTCTTAAAAACTGCAAATCTGGATCAAGCAAACTTCATCTGGATAAGACTTTTTTTAAAGACTTTTTTTGATAAGCAACCTTATAGCAACCAAATTTCAAAATGCAAGACAACACGAGTTATTGTAATGAAAATGCACAATAATTCAGCAATGAGAAAAATAAATACACAGACATCACCAGGGGATAAGATCCTCATAAATGAAAGAACAATAAATCAAAAATAATAACACATAAATCACCTATGCTAAATGCTAAATTTGGAGCACAGATATTGTCTTCACAGCTTTCCTATCGTGTGTAATAGATAATCCTTTTGAGTATATCACTAATTCCTTTTTAAAAATGCAAAACAGGGGGCTTAGTTTTTAAGCAGATAAAATTTAGTAAGGAATATGAGGAGGATATACACAAGTAATCATTTTCTTATCATTCAAACCATTCAGTTTCTTCACTCAGATATAGAAGAATGAGTGTTTTTCTCACAATGATTTCCCATTTTCAAAAAACAAAGTTTTTCTCTTGTAACAAATATCTCTTTTGTTCCATATAAAACACTGTTTGCAGAAAGGTTATACTTATAGTTTAAAACCATGCGGGGCCTGCCTGATGCATAAGCAGAACTAAGTACCTGCTTAGGGCCCCCGTGGCCACCCGAGGGTCCCCAAGAGTGTAAACAGTTCAACAGCCCATCTCCGGGCCCAGCAGACACTCACACATTTTCAGACGCTGTACTGGGCTCACATCTCGTTTCATCATATGAAATTTTGCAAGGGGGCAAAGGAAATTTTGGAGACAGAAAAATTGGGCATTTTCAAAGGGGTCCCTTGACCTCTGACTTCAAGATATTTGAATGAAAATGTTTTTTAAGGGTACCCCTTTTTTTTTTTTTTTAACAAATAACAAGTAAAGTGATTAACTTGTTTACAAGAAATGCATTGTCTTATGGTTTACTTTGTGACTTCTCTGTACACCATGTTCAGCATGCCACTTTGTATCACTTTGAATATTGTAGCCAAAACTTGTGAGTTTGCTGCCTTAAAAATCATTGAAGGGTAAAAATTGGTGTGATATGAGCAACACATCTACAACTAATAAAACTGATAATGGGTGTGTAGTTTCAGTAGGTATGTTAATTGTGAGTTGTACTGGTGGCACCAAGGCAACAGGGGTCCCCAAGTCAAATTCTTCTGAGGGCCCCATAAAGGCTTGGGCAGGCTCTGCAACCATGCAAGAGGTGCTTGCTTGTGAAAGTTTGAGAGAGAAACAGGAAACTGATCAATGTGCCCGCTCCCACGACCCCCAGCTGCATGAGATGAGAGGTCTTATTGACGCCCTGAATAGCCAATCAGTAATAAAAATGGTGCTGCTGATGAACCAATCACTGCCGCCGTCGCCTGTGGCGCACACGGGGGCTGATGAGCAGGTCACATTTCAGCACCTGGGAGCTGTCCGTTTCACAGGAGTCTCGCACGAGCCAGCCGGTAAATCACGGTAAGCGTGAAAACACAGGCTCATTTTAACACTCGCATAGCGACAAGCAACAAGGACAGTGGTAAATTAGTTGTAATTCTGTGGTTATTACTCCTCTCTTAACACCAACGATGTCTTCAGGTGGAACATTTGTGGAATATTTGCGACACCTCAGTGTCAAAATAATGAGTATTTTCCACCTTTGTGCTTATGAAGCCTGCTTTAGCGATCAAATGCCACTAAAATCTGCTTGAGAAATAAGGTTGACCAGCTAAAACGTCTGGGGTTAGTGACGGTGAGTTGAACACGTAACATGTTGCTGCTGACAAGGATGATAAAGCTACAGTCTATTCGTTCGGACTGAACACGGCTTGTTGCGGCGTAATTTTTCTTAGCGTCAACAAGGAAACGGATGTGCTGTCTACACAGAACTAACCAACAAAGGCTGTGAGTCTTTTTGTGATATCAATATGTGCAGCTCCGCTCCAAACTAGCTTGGCAGGAGAGCTGTGTCAGGCGAGCGAGCAATTCATTAGCTAGCGGCTAGCTAGTGCCTTGTCTGAGTTGACTAATTGATCAGACTGTGCCGTTGTAAAATGCCTCTGTAGTATTGTGTGTTTGGATGCCGCCGGTCGTTTGTCTGCCAAGATAAAGCCACAGCTGACATATAGAGGCATCACATTCCGAATCTGGCTCTGTCTCTCCTTCCAGTTCATGGTTCCTTTGAACAAGTGAATCACAAGCCAAGACAGTTTCTCTGTTTTTAGTGACACACAGACGGGCGTCCAGGCTCACAGCTCACACTGTTCATTAACCACCAATACTTTCACTGCTGCCTCACTTCTCTTCCACTTTACTGATATTAAACGTCTGTTATTAATATTCCAAGAGCCAAAATGAGTGTCATAAGCCTGTTTCAGGTGAGAGTGCTCGGGGCTGCACGTGATTCAGGTTTGTTGTTGGTCTGAATCACCAGATACAGTAAAAATGCTAGGAAGGTTCAGTGCCACAGGGATAACGTTTTTACATAAACCTGGAATTGACAAAACTAAATTTACAGTATCTTGCATATTTGCTCAGGCTATATGTTCAGCATGAAGATAATTACATATTACAGCTAATGTTCTAATACTACTACACCTGCTACATTTTTTTTAAAAGCCGTAGTCAATAATTGGCAAACACTCCATTCATACTTATAGATGTCCATCCTTTTCAGGTGGAGTGCCATAGCTGATGCCCAAATTTATGACTGGAGGCCAGCTGTGTACTGAGTTTTCAGTTTAGTTATTACAGGTTTGGAAACTGGAAACGTCAGCCTCCTCTGTCATGAAATGAATCCCAGTGATGTCACAATTCACTGAAATTAGAAATGTAATGGGAAGGATAGTAGTGCACTACTAACTGCAAGTTAGTACATTAATGCTTATAACATTATAAGCATTGGTGTAACACATGCTTTATGTAGATAACAATGATGCTCTTGTAGTTTATCACAAAAGTCTCTAAGCAAAGTGGAGTGAAGCTACAAATTCATGTATTCCTGGCCAACACCAACGTTGTTTGTGTTGGCAGACCAGAGCACACCAGGGTTTGGGCTCAAGGATTTGGAACCTTTGTATGTCAGTGTGAGAGACCCCATCTACTCAGTTTCTCCCACATAAGGGTTTAACAAAATGTATTTGAAGTCGTTACAATTAGTGGACAGCATGATCATTCAGATATAGGCAAATGTTAAGTCAGAGCCTCACAGTAACTGTTCAACCAGTAGTGTAAGCAGCAGTTTTGGCCAATCACAGCAGAGATTAATTCAATCCTCTCTACACATCTCTCTCTATCCTCTTAATCCTGTGTTGGTGTGTGGGTTAACATGCTGTGTGTTTGTCTAGCGAAATGTACATCTCACATTTTTGTGAAGAAAGAAACTAAATGTCTCCCATGGACACCTGCATATTGTTGTATATTATACATAGGTTGTATATTGTATATAGGAGTGTTAAATATACTTTCTATTTTATTTTTATTTCATTTTTTATCCATTTTATTCTTATCTATTTTTACTTGCACAGTGCTGAAGTTGTTGCAATTGCATTTCACTGCTGCTGTACCCGTACATTCATGCATGTGACTAATAAAAATCTTGAACTCTTGAACTTGAACTAGTAGACAGATAGAATGCGCTTTTCTGGCCATCCGAACCTTGTTGGAGTCGAAGACTTTTTTCAAGTCAGCCCTTCACCACAACACCTATTGTGCAGTAATCCATCAAGCCACACAAAAGTCAGCTTTGAAAACAGCAGTGTGATGTCTATGGATATTCTCATTTATCCAGGTCATCGTTCTCTTTGGGCAAAAATGAACGATTTGCCTACGATTCATTTTTGCCCAAAGAGAGCAGTGTGATCTATTTTGTATTGGGTGAAAGAAACCAGATTATTGTTTTTTTACTGTCATCCTCCTCCTCCTGGTGTTTACATATGTGGGTGTTGGTTTTGTTTAGTGGCCATATTGCTGATGCACTCATAACTGAATATTATCATGGTTTGGGATCAGATGTCTGGTCTGATACAAGTGTTGTGTTTAACCCTCTGAAACCTAAGCAAATTCACTTGAATTCTTTCAGAACATGGGAAAATGATGGATAGATAGAGATAGATAGATAGATAGATAGATAGATACTTTATTCATCCCGAAGGAAATCTGATGAGCAAATTAAAAAAATAAAATAGGCCTACAACAAAAGCATATCCATAATTACTAAGAATTATTTAAAATTAAATAAAAACTATTAAATTATCAGATTAGTGATGATGATGAGTGATGAGTGATGATGAGTGAACTCTTGTGTTTAAATGCTTGTAAAAGGCATCTGAATGGAGCGTTATCCTGAGCAAATTCATTTGATTTCTTTCAAAAACATCAGAAAAAAAGGTAATTAGTGAATAGCAAGAAATGATCTGAAAATTAGCAAGAAATTTGCAAAAAGTTAAAGGAAAATGATCAGAAAACAACCAGGAGATTACCAAAACGTTAGTAAAACAAAACAAAACAGCTATTAGAATATTATACAAAAAAAGACAAAAAATATACTAAAAGTTAATTATAAGAAAACTACCGTAAAAGTGGAACAACCCCCCCCCCCCCCCCCCCCCCCAAAAAAAAACAAAACAAAACAAAACAAAACAAAACAAAAACAAAACATTAACAATAAAAAGAAATAAAGTTGTCAGATTGAATGACATGAACATTTTTATGTGAACTTAGGTGTACCATTGCCATTTAGCAACAGTGATATTTAGCACAGCAACTTAACTGAAGTGCTGTTTGTGTGTGGGAGGTGTGTTGCATTGCCATGTTGAAGTGTTATTCTCAGTGCGTGATGATACACATGCCACTGTGCCCTATTAAGCGTCACTTATGCCTAGTTGCTCAAAACTCTTACCAGCTGAATATTCAACAGAAAACCTGTTGCAGGGTATTATTTATGCAAAAGTGTGGCAGGGTATTATTTTTGTTGTTGCATAGCTCTACCCCGACGTGGTATGCTGCACTGTATAACATGTCACATAGGTGACTGGATTAGTTTGTTGTCATGGAAATTCTCACCACTTTGTTGCTTCCTTGAAAACATAAAGTGCCAATCAGGGTCAGCTACTTCATCAGGCGCCAGCATATTTGCACACCTAACATATTTGCTAACCCTAACCCTAACCCTAACCCTAACCATGCAGATGACAGAACCCATCGTGTACGTCTTTGCCAACATCTCCAAGATGCAGTTTTGCTCTTTCCAAAAACTGGCACGATGTTGACACACATTTTTCTAATAGAAACTACTCCCAACAAGAAATATTGCTCATTTTCTTACAAACTTGATCAGAAGCTCATAATGGCATTCTGTAGATGTGTGTGAATTTGCTTTTTAAAGCCAAGTGTTTTATTGCTGTGTCATTTCTGGCTATGCTGAAAGTTTGCCTCCACATTCCTTGTGTGAATGAGACACATTTCTTGCTTTCTCTTTGTTGTAGCCGCAGGGCCTTGCCAAGAGGGTGTTGATGGGTTAATCAGAGGAATTACAAGACAGACAGACAGCCAGAGGGACACAGTTGGAGAGAAATTTACAGAATTTCGTTGTACAATGTACAGTGACAATAAAGTCCTCTAAGTTCTAAGAGAAACAGTTGACAGTTGTTGGGTGTAGTGGACGGCTGACACACTAGCCATTGTTTTAGAGGTTACAGTTTGCTGGATTGCGTGACACACGCGTGGACACACTCTTTGGAAAATCAGTCTTTTAGCTGTTTTAGAAATAGAATTGTAGTGGTGCCCTGGTGACTCATCTGACAGAGCGGGTACCACCTGTCAAGGCTGAGTCCTGGCTACAGCGGCCCAGCAGACCGATTCTGGCCTAATCCCCCTCTCTCCTCTGCTTTTACTGTCTTTCTCTACTGTCACTATCAAATAAGGCACAAATGACCAAAAATTAAATATCTGGAAAAAAAAAAAAAAAAAAAAAAAAACATTATAAGCACTGCTATAAGTCTTAGGTTACACTATAAACAATTTTGATTTTAAGGACGCATAGTATACTCAAATTTTCCTATGTTACATTCAGTTCAATAAATAACTAATTACTATCATACAATCAGGGTTGGGTAGAATACTCGGAAAAAGTATTTAGTTCATTAATACAGAGTAGCCTACATAATCCTGAAAGAAATCAGTAATGTTTCCAATACTAATTGGAATACTAAGGTATTAAGTTTTCAGTATTACTATATTGAAAAAAATTATTTACATTTTGAATAAATCTTGACAGCAGGTGCTGACTTTGTACTGTACTGTCTATATTATTCATGTCACGCTATAACATATTCCTTATTGTACAACAGATGTCTCTGTTTAAGCAATGTGATTGGTTAAGAGCAGTGTGTTATTACTTTAACATCGTTGGAGCCATGTCACTTCATCTGCATTATTCTGCTACAACAGCTGTCCAACTATCAGCTGATTGTCTCTCACCTACAGATAATTCTACAACAGCTAACTGAAACAACATTCTCTGTGTGGCTAACAGTGGATTTGTTTCTAAATATGACTTTTTGTTTACATTTTGAGTCTCGGGAATAAAACAAAAATAAGGCAAACATTATTGTTTGCCTATTTTAGATTTATGATTAATTGATGCTTTGTCACGTAGCATCACAGAAGATGATTTGAACAAACTGGAGAAGAAAAGAGCTACAAAATGGCAATTCGCCAGAAAGTAACATTGTAACAGATGAAATATTACATGTTGGCTGTAAACAGTCTATACCTGTTGCTAGACAAGTTTTACTTTGGGGAGATGTACTTTTTGGCAGAGCATTAAAAACAATAATCTCAACTTAATTTCACCTTTTTATTTGAGATTAAAAACAATGTTGTTGCAACAAAATTATAACTGTTGCATAAAAGCAATGAAACATTCAAGGCTTGTGTGTTATAGTAAATAAGCTGTGATATTATTTACTATAACACATTATTTACTATAACACATGGTCTATGGAACATGTGTTCCATTGCTTAATTACACAGCAGTTACAATGTTGTAGCAACAATATTGTCTTTATCTCAAATAAACTGCTTAAGTTAAGTTGTGATTACCGTAAACTGATTTGATTGGAAAAGATGAAGCTAGTTTTAAGACCACTGAGAAGGTGGAAGAAGCTGCCTATATCATTGCAAAAGGCCAGCCATACTGATCTTGTCAACAATAAGCCGGTGCTGGGTACTGAGAGGCCGACTGCACGAAATGAAAAGCCAACTTTTCATTCTACCAATTTAGTAACTCATGCATTTAACCAAGCAACCCACTGGATTGGCTACTGACTTGAAATTGATGTATTCAAGTACCACTCACTGCAAGTTTAGGCATATTCATTGAAACTGCTGACTGCTCTTTATTTTTTGTGCAACCCCTCCTTTCACACAGTCACATCCGATTGCCACCCATAATACTGTGTGACAGCATTATGGGTTTTGATGTCAATAACAAACATGGTGGCACTCAGTATTTACTTTTTGCCGCTCAGTATTTTTGATGTTTCCCATGTATTAACAGTTAGCTACAATTGCTGAGCCAAGGGTCAAGAGTTCAGTCAAAAGAGTCAAGGGTATTGAAGGTCAGTGGCAGTAGATTAATTGGAAGGAAAGGCTGCATGAGTAACTGATTTACAAAGAACCTGGCTGATATTCTGTCTGCGCTGGATTTTTCAAATGCATTAATCAAGTTCACTGTGAGGACATCAGTGGAAGTGATGTAAACTGGCCATTGCACCCAGATTAATTTGTCAGCCAGTTGGCCTACAGTTGGCTGGGGGGAAATGACAGGAGGTAGCATTTAGCATTCGGAGCTTCCAGCCAGTATCCAGCTCTCATATATAATATCACAGTTTTCAAAAGGGGTGAATTATCCCCTCAAGGTGAAAAACACCTTAACCAGACTTTTAACAGTAGCCAGTATGGAAATACATGCAGTGTGTGTCTCAGTATCACCTCACTGGAGGTGAAGGAGGAAGGTCTGTCTCATCACTTTCTCTGTTCAGTCTTTCACTTGTACCACCCATCTATCCATCATCCACCTGTCATCCATCCATTCATCCATCCATCTCTGACTCACCCTCCTTGTCTCTATTTCCATGGTAACAGAAGCCTCTCAGTGGCCTCTCTCTTCTGGTGTAGTGTGTGTGTGTGTGTGTGTGTGTGTGCCAGTGTGTGTGCTTATCTTCTTGGGTCACATCTTTTTCATTATTGTTGTCAACCATTATCTTTCTCCCACAAGCACACACCCACTGCTGCTGCTGTGTGAAAAGCTCACAATGGTTGTCATGTTTTTACGTGGCCTGCAAGCCGACACAGTCCCTTACGAGCTCCATGTGACCTTTTAACCTGCTGGCTTGATCAGGACAAGGACATGTGTTAGTGCTGTAGTGTGATGTTGGCAGTGTAGTAGTACATCTACATTGTATGAGTGTGTGTTTGGTCACACACACTTTTGTTTCATTCTCCACTGGAGTGGAGAAATAGAGAGAGGGCCCTGCTTAAAGATCAACAAATACATTCAGTGCTGTGCTACAAGTTTATTTATGTTCATTTTGGGGAGGGCATTTTGAGTTTTTGATGTTAAATCGTACTCAGCATCCATATGCTTTTGAAGGATGGTGGAGGGATTCATGAACTTAAATATACATGTACAGAATTTCATTTATTGGTTTGAGTGTGGATTAGGAACCGGATATGTCAATTCTAAAATTATTTTCTTATAAATGATTGCCTATGACTATGCAGGTTTATTGTTGGGTTTATGAAAGCCATAAGCCACTGTTATAGAGTTATAGTAAGAGTCATTATTCGTTATAATAGTTGATTGACCAATTTTCCTTAATACTTTGATATCCTAAAAACAGGAGTGTAATAAAGAGTTGTCATATCAGGCAGCAATACACACTATAAAACAGACTCAAATGAGTTAAAGTATACATTTTTTTAGCCTTCCTTTACCCATCCACAAGATGTGCTGTAACAGTCATTTGTGCTGTATAGGGTGAGCCTTCATACATATAATCAATTCAGATGTCAGTGTGCTAACCCGATGGTTTTTAACCCTTTATAGGGCACTCATTGAAATACTTTGAAATTCAAAAAAAACAACCCTAGACTGCTATTAGTGAACATGACAGGACTTTATTACTTTTATAAAATTTTTCTAAAATTTTCATTTTCCTATAGAAAATCAAAGCCATTGAGATTGGTCAAAGGCCACAATCATGTGACCTGGGATGTAGAGCGATCTTTGCTGATTGGCTGGGTGAAGACCAAATGATTATTGAACTAACTGAGACAGGGGATGGGCGTGATATGTAAAATTTCTGAAATTACCAAAAATAGTCACTTGCCCGATAAAGGGTTAAGAGTCTTCCAGGGAGTACTCAGGAAAATGAGAAATAGTTTAATTTGACTTTTTTTGAAAAATGATCTAGAATCCTATATCTCACATTATATATATATATATATATATATATATATATATATATATATATATAAAAATAGAGTTGATATATTCATTCTATTATTCATGCCAATTTTCCTGTATTTTTTGACCAGTGTTCTGCTAAATTTCTGATATTTTTTTATGCTAAGTTTTTTTTTTTTTTTACAGTGTTTTTTTTAATGTATTTATTTATTTTATTTATTTATTTATTTATTTTAAACTAATATTCTGGTGATTATTTGCTAAGTGATTATTTTAACTTACCATTTTAATCTCACCACTTTAAATTGATTTGACCCCTGCACTAACTTATAAATGTCAACCATAGAGGACATTAAGACAGCAATACCATCACTAACTGACTAAAGCCTGAGGAATACCTCTTACCCTTGAAATGAAAGCTCCTCTGCAGCTCTGCTCTATTGTCATTGCATCAGTTTTGTGCTGAATCAATGAGTAAAACTTTATTTTTATTTATTTATATTTATTTATATAGGAATTTTTAAACAATCTAATGCAATGAAGTCTGCTTTTCAGTTAAACAAAACAGAACAGCAAAAAGAGAGAAAAGGCAACAGAAATATAAAAATAAACTTTCATACTCACTGTATACCTCTAAACTCTATACCCTATAATATTTATGTTAGATCATTATAAGAGCTTAATACCTGCCAATACCTGTAGAAAGAAGCCATGACACCCATTTTCTTTCAAACTCTGATGAACCTTTGGGTTTTGGAACTCTGCAACTCTGGAACTCTGTGACTTTGCACTACAAGTGAATGGTAGTCCAGCTACTATGGATTCACACACTTGTGATTGATGTTATGGTATGGGAACAACAAATAAACAAAAAAAGACTTAAAACAGAGTAATAATTAAAATGAGATATAAAATAAAATAAAAATAAAATGATAAAAAATAAAATAAAAAATGTATCATTGCTGAAGGCATTATTTTACACCATAACAGAAGTCCTTCCTGCCCCTCATAAAAGGGCAGTTTGTTGAATTGTACACAAAACATGGCAGTTTGTTTGCCTCAGCCTTAATTTTCCTTCTGTGTGTGAACACTGAATACTGTGCAAAAGAAACTAATGTTGGGATTTGTATAATGAACTTACTGAATACAAAGATAATGAGTGTCTGTGTGTTTTATGTCTCTAGGTGAGGATGTCCCAGGTGAAGCAGGTGGGGCTGCTGGCAGCAGGGTGTCAGCCATGGAATAAAGATGTGTGTGCTGCTAGTGGTGACCGCTTTGCCTACTGTGCTACTCTGGCCATATACATATATCAGGTAAAGTATTGTCTGTGTGTGTGTATGTGCTGAATGTTTCAAATGATAAGTGTGTGTTTCCAAGATCATGGTGTGTTTCCAAGTGTGTTGTGACCTGATGGTCACAACACACTTACCTTACCAAATGCCAACTATAAAAATATTAGTAACTTTATTTAGATAGCAGTATTTACAAAGTGCTTTATAGGCAAATAAAAAAAATCAATAATAAATCAAAATGCACATAAAAATGGCATGGGACAAAATCAATGTAAAAGAACAGATGAGTTGAAACAACAAAATTGTAAATTAAAATAATAAAATGAAATAAAAACAAATAAACCTTTACAATTAGGTTTTCAGAAGTGGTTTAAAGTGATAAAGTGATTGGGACAGTTCGATCTGCTCAGGAAGGTCATTCCAAAGCATGGGGGATCTAATTGCAAAGGCACAATCACCTCTTGTCTTCAGCTAAGATTTTGGGCCAGAGGGCCAGAGAATGGAGTGAAAGTAATCAATAATAGTTTAAAATAAATTCTACAACTTGCACGTAGCCAGTGGAGAGATGCAAGAATTGAGGGAATGTGTTTTTGCTTCTTTCTGCCAGTTCAAATTCTAGCAGCTACATTTTGAGCAAGCTGAAGGCTGGCAAGGGTCTTTGTGCCAGATCAGTGTATACAGATTGAATCTGCTAACTCTGCGCACTAACAGATCATTTTGCTGATCACTGAACCCAACCAAGCCTCCAATCAAGCTTCCCCCTCTGATTGCTGAGATGGATAATTCTGGCGACAATCAAGGAGAATAAAACACAGTCTTACATCTGTTGTCACTGGAAACACGAATTCAACGGCAAACAAGATGGATGGTCTCTGCCTTGCTCAGTAGAGGGAATATGAGATGTGCATGAGTGGTCAACTATTATTACCAGCCCTGATTCATGTCACTTAAGGGCTCCAAATCAGAATATCATTTTAAGAATATGTGATTTTTATAGAAGGAAACTATGATGGGAAGAGTTTCATATTTCACATTTTCATGGCTATCAAATAAAATGACAATGGAAGGACAAGGAAAAAGGGTTCTATAAAACATGGTACTTTTAAGTTCATTTAAATCTAGAAACGGGACACCATCAGTGACTAAAAAGATCAACTTTATTTGAAAAAGTAACATGTAATGTAGAACGCATGATCACATGATTGACAACATTCATTATTTGAATTTTGTTTCACTGGTGATTGTTTGCCTTTTAATGATCAGTGACTTAAGGTCATTGTTCCCCCACCTTTTTATGTACCACTACACGACTACATAGCAGTTTCTTAAGATTATACCATTGTGGAATTTACTCTTAATCCAAGCAAACACAAGGCAAAACAAGGCAACTCCTCATTTTGTCCACTTACACCTTTGCACAAGCTAAATGTCTCTGTAATTATCTACTTTTTTCTCTTTCTCCCTGTGCCTTTTTGCTTCCTTCTGTTCCTCTTGTTCTGTCTCTGTCTCCTTCACATAGTTGGACCAGCAGTACAATGAATTTAAGTTGAGATCCATCATGTCAGAACATAAGAAGACCATAACAGCCATCAGCTGGTGTCCTGACAATCCTGATCTGTTTGCATCAGCATCTGCTGATAACCTGCTCATCATATGGAATGTCACAGAGCAAAAGGTTATAGCAAGACTGGACAATACCAAAGGTAGATAAGTGACAGATAGTCAGATAAACTAATGACACATAATAACACATAGACCTTCACTATAGGCATCATATATGTGGTGTAGCTATCACTGGCTTTTCATGAACTTAGAGTGGTGGAAAAAGGTTTTCGGACACCCCAGGCATTTGTGAAATATTGCATTAAGAAACACTCTTAGGTCTTCAAATGAAATTTCTTTTGGTACAGTCTCAGCCAAAATACTAAACAAATCCTAAAAAAAGCCATTAAAAACTTAAAATTGATTGGTTCCATAAAAATACATAAGAAATTTTGAGTATTGGGTCATTTTTGGTATCAGTGATGAAGGTCGTTCTTTTTATTAAAAGACACAATTTTTGTTGCCAAGCTTCATGTCTATATAAAGCCAGCACATTTGAAAGTTCTTCAGACACAGAAATGGCTAAAACAAGGAACCTAACGCAGGAAACACGCCTGAAGATAAAGATTCTCAGCCAGGAAGGGTACAGCTGCCGCCAGATAGCCAGGAAGTGCAGATGCAGTCCTTCAGCAGTTGGATACACTCTGCAGAAACACAGACGAACCAACAGCTTGGAAGACAAACCAAGATCTGGGCGTCCAAGGGTTTCTTCAGCAAGAAATGACCGCATCCTGATCACATGTGCAGGCAAAACCGCCGAATGACATCACAGGAGCTTCAGCAGCAGTGGTCAAACCAAACTGGTGTCCAGTGTTCCACCCGCACTGTACGTGGCCGACTTTTAGATCATGGCTATCAAGAAGCCCCTGATCAATGAGAGACAGAGGTTAGCCCGGCGTCGTTGGGCCCAGGCACACAAGAACTGGACAGCCAGGAACTGGAAGAAGATTCTGTGGTCAGAAGAATTTGTCAAGATTTTAGTTTTGTTAGTTTTTCTTGTAAACAATAAACAAAAAAATATAATTTGTATTTGTTTGTATCTGTCTAATGCAGCCACACCTTTTGAAACACAAAAAAGATTTTTCCGCAAATATTTCATGATAATATTCGAGATTGTGTAAAATTTTAAGGGTGTCCGAAAACTTTTTTCCACCACTGTATAAAGAAGACTTTGGTATTAGACACATGTAGTATAGCTATAACATTGGCCACCACAGAAGTAATGCTGGTAATGTCTTTCATGTAGTACATGTAACATTCAAGTTACTTTGACTTGTAAAAGACACCTGTGCTAGACCTATTCTACACTTTGTTTCTACATTTTGTAAATGTTCATTTTCTTATGGGTTAGAGCACATTGTATAACTGCAATGTTGCTGTGTCTCCCTACAACTGTGTGATGACAGGTTTAAATATTGAGTTGAAAATTGCCTCATTAGCCTATAAGTAGGGCTAATAATAACAAAAAGAGAATTGACAAATACATTTCAGAATACCTCAGTAATTTTGCGAAGATCAGTAAACGTTATTTGAATTGTCCAATGGTAATATTCAGCTTAGCAAAAATTTAATTTCAACCTTCCCCTAACTCTAAACCTAACCTTGCCCCGGGTATTGTAGACTTTGGATCTTCTATCATCTTCTGGAAGTATGGAGTCAGATTAATCTTTAATGTTGTTTATTGTGCATTTTCCCTCTTTTTTGTCAAATGAATTACACTCAAAATACACTCAAAAGGGTACATAGGTGGAGAGAGAGTCCGCAACCATCGTCTCTAACTATAAGTATACAAAACCATCTAAAATTATTTACATGATATTATCATAGGCATATTTTTAAACAGCAAAATTTCATTTTGTAAATATCACAGTTATCATTAATACCAGTAAATAATGACACCCCTAGTGTTAATAGAAGATGCTGCTGGCGGTCTCCTGGTCGTGCTTCAATTATGCAAAGGGTGATTCTGCTTCTTGAGTTGCTTTATGGTAGACTGGGGTCTTCTATCGTATTCTGGAAGTTTTCCGCTTGAAAAAGTCCTACTTGAAGACAGTGTATCTTACCACTCATTATTATGAACCTGGACCCAAATCTTAACCCTAACCTTACCCCAGGATTTGAAATTAATGATGGTATTCTATAGGGGTGCTAGGGAAGAACAGAAGAAGACAGAAAGTAGATTGTTTAATGGTAGACTTTGGATCTTCTGTCGTCACTCTAAAGATTGCTTTTAATGAATTTCTGATACAAAGTCGATAAATCAACTAACGGTCTGTTGAAACAAAGTATTTATATACATTGGACAGGTTGATCTGAAGTTAAGCATCAGCTCTGAAACAACTGATACAAAGTTGAGTATTTACACTGAATTGGCTGAACAGGATATGATGCCAAATATGTAGTGACTCAACTATGAAACTCAGCTCATACAAAGTTGACACCATATTGGATATTAACGATGGACAGTCCAATTAAAGTGAGGCTCCATGTGTTTGCATGTGTGTGCTTTTATCTTCCTGTCCTATCTCCCAGATATTCATGACACAATCAGTTGTTTAAGGGTAGGGAGATGACAGTACAGTTGGCCAATACAGTGTCCTCACAGTTATAGCCTATGACTATGTCTCCTTCTTCTCCACTCCCAGGCATCCCTGCATCAGTCAGTTGGTGCTGGAACTCAGCTGATGGAGTGGCCTTTGTGTCCCATCGTGGGCCTCTGTATATCTGGGTCTATGGAGGCCCTGACCCTGGGGTCACAGTGCATAAAGAAGCCCACTCCTTCCTCTCTGATATTTGTCTCTTCAGATGGCACCCAACCAAGAAGGGCAAACTGGTGTTTGGGCACACAGATGGAAGTTTGTCCATATTTCAACCAGGTACAAGCTCATACATTAACAGATTGATGGCAGACATCATTACTAATTGCACACTGAAAACATGCTATTTATAACTATATTTTTCCTGTTATCAACATCTGGAAATATCTGGTAAGTTCTGCACTTCATAGAGCACTCCTAGCCAGAGAAGCAGTGACCATTGCTTAAGTTTGGTCATGCTTGAAACCCAGAAGCAAATGTTTGTTTGACTAGCTCTATCTATTGCATTCTAAGCAGCATTTTTTTTGCAACTTGAATAAAATAAAAGTATGTCTTAAAATAAGGAAAAAGTATTCAGGGTCAGAATGGCCATATAAAAATTATCAAATAAAATTTGATGAATCACTCACCACTTTTAAAAAAGATTTGAAATCTCCTTTTTTCCACTGATTTTAGCTAGGTTTTTAACTTGAATTTTAACTAGACAGAGTTATAGATGAATGATTTGTCCCCTCTATGGGTGACTTCAGCTGTTACTACAAGCCTTTATGATCAATGTAAAATAGAAAGAGGAATCTTCCTATGGGAAGTATGAATGACTCACCAAATATAGAAATATAGACAAGTGGCTCACCAAGTAATGTCGTCTTCTAAATCTTCTTCTAAATTTCAAAAAAACTGTCTATATGGTATTCTCAAAGCGTCGAAAAGTGGGGTCAAGTTCAAATATATTTCTAAAAGGTGAGGAGGTCCAGTTTGTACATGAATTTAAATATCTTGGTGTCACCCTTGACTCAAATTTAACCTTCAAAAAACATGTTAAAAATTATGCAAAACGGTAAATTTTAATCTTAACAATTTTAGGCATATCAGGCCGTTACTTCCAGAGAGGGCTGCAAAAATGTTTCTTCATTGTATGATTTTTCCGCATATAGAATATTGTATCACCAACTGGTCACTGGCAAACTTAAGTATGCTAAAATAGAATCTCGATAGAATCTCTCTACAAAAAAGCTGTAAAAGTATTGGATAGGAAATCCTTTTCTTCCCATCACTGCCCTATTCTCAGGAAATATAATATTTTAAGTTTTGATAATTTTAAAAAGTTTAAACTTGCTTGCTCTGTATATAAGATCTTGCATGGACTTGCTCCACCGTCATTGGGTGCTTTCATTATGTTCAGATCCACTAGAGGGCCTAGAGAGCCCAGAGAGCCTCCAGTAGAGGTGACTGTACAGTACCACTTAGACACACAGCTTTCAGTAAACAGGTGTTATCAGTCAAAGGTACTGAGGTCTGTAATGAGATTCTGGCTCCAATAAGAGACTGTACCACATTTAACATTTTTAATGTCAATCTGAAAAAGTGGCTGAAAAGAAACCAGATCTGTCAACACTAATGTTATATTCAAGATTTTATGTGTCCTCTCAGTGTTTTTAGTTACTGTCATTGGTGTGTGTCAGTTGTCCAGTTCTTTTATCGTGTTGTTAATTTTTTGTATATATCATTTGTATTGTTGTCATTATAATGTTATTTCTTCTGACCTGCCAGGGACTGTAGATGGAAAGTAGCCTTTGGCTAAATCTAGCATATTCACATTTACATTATTATTAATATGCATTGTCCCTTTTAAATAAAATAAATAAATAAATAAATAAATTTCCTAATTAGATTTAGTTATGTCTAGTGTGTAAATATGACGTTCGAAGGTGTTGCTATAGAAAAGGTGATCAAGACATCACCAGAACTGACAGGGTTCATCCTCTTGGCAGCATGAACGTGGGCATCAAAGTTAATCACAATCTGCCCTTTAGTGTAGAGGTGCAAAAGCACTTTGATTAATAGGCATCTTTGGTTTAGATAAGAAAGTGCAGAAAACCTGTATCACCTGTAGTGATTTGTTGCCAAAATGGAAAAACGTTGCTAGATTTTTTTTTGCTAGTTAGTTATTGAAATAAAGTTTCCATGGGGACTACTAATCTAGTGACAAATTCAAATTGGCCTCAATTTTCACCAATGAATTCTAATGGAAAATACCATTCACTTCAGCTTATACATTGTAAATAATACTAGAAACAGAGAGCCAAACATCTATGTGTTACACACGCACACACACAAGCACACACACGCACACGCACACGCACACACACACACACACACACACACACACACATACACACACACACTGTGTTGTATAAGTAGAAGTATATTGGCTTGTAAACACACACACAGACTTAATAACCTCCATGTCTTCTTTGTCTAGGTTGCAAGAGTCAGAAGCATGTCTTGCGTCCAGAGTCTTTAGAAGGGACAGATGAGGAGGACCCGGTCACAGCTCTGGAATGGGACCCTTTGTCAACTGACTATTTGCTGGGTAGGACACAATATTAACAATATTATTAAAGTTGTGATGTAAATATGTCTGTATTATTTAGGTGTTTGTAACTACTACTATTACTACTACTTCCACTACAAATACTACTACGACTACTACTACTACTTATAATAATAACAATAACAATAACAAGAATAATAATGATGATGATGATGATGATGATGATTATTATAACTGGTATTGGCAAAAGGTTCTGAAAAAACTTTAAATGCTCTTGTTACCAAACGTGTGACCATGCAACTACCATCCCTTTGCCATACCATTTATAGGTGGTGGTGTGTTTAGTTCATGTTTTTTTTTTGCTAAAGTGTTGCTGTGGACATTGGCAGGTGGTTACTATGGATTTTCAGGTCGTTTTCTAGGCAGTTGCTGTGGTCTTTTGAGTGGTTGCTATGCTGTTTGCAGGCAGTTGCTATGGTAGTCTAGGGTGGTTGCTAGGACGTTGCTGGGTGGATGCTACGGCCTTGCTAGACAGGCGCTATGGTGTTCCTGATGGCTGTTAAGGCGTTGTTAGGTGGTTGCTATGGTGCTTAAGGGTTTTGCTAGATGGTTGTGATGGTGTTATGAGTGATTGTTAGGGCTTGCTAGGCAGTTGCTATTGTGTCTGGGGGTGTTATGCAGTTGCTATGGTGTTCTGGGTAGTTGCTTGTGTGTTGCTCCTGATGGTTGCTAAGGCATTGCTAGACAGTTGCTATGGCTTAAGGACACTTCAACACACCCTCTGGAGCAGGCAGGGATTGAACCAGGAACCTTCCAATTAGTAGACGACCTCTCTACCACCTGAGTCGTGTTGTCCGAGAAAGCAACGGTGGGATGCCAGGATTTATTCTTGAGTCTCACAGAGATGTTGTGGAGCTAAGTCAACTACACATCTGGCTCTTAGCACAAGTGGTAAATTTAGTTTAGTAGCACAGCAAATCATTCCATAAGATCCTAGAAGGTGGTAATAGTTGAGACTGCCCACAAGCAGAAACTGAAGACAAAAGAAGAAACGCATAGCTTTTGCTTAGCTGTTCCAGCCTCCACATAGTTCACATTATTTTATTGTTTTTATTACAGTCAATCCCTAAATGTACAAGGCTAGCATTTTGAGACATTGGCCCAATATGTCTTCTTTTCTTCACTTTGTCTCCCTCTAGTGTCCAACCTCCATAATGGTATCAGGCTGGTGGACAGTGAAGCATTGGCTTGTATCACCTCCTTCTGCTTCCCTTCAGCTGCTGCTTCAGTTCAGTGTCTTGCCTGGGTTCCCTCTGCACCAGGCATGTTCATCACTGGAGGTGAGAAGCATGGAGCATGTGTGTGTGTGTGTGTGTGTGTGTGTGTGTGTGGTCTCCTTAGCAAGGTGCCCTTCTACCTGGGTATGTTCACCACTGAAGGTTAGACTTTCCATTCAACATTTTCAGTATTTTTAGAATTTTGGATTCTGTAGCTAATCGAAGGCAGCAGGACTTCTGTGTTGTTTCATGTGAAGCTAAGTTGATGAGTGTGGTGCTGATTTTAAGTGCTGCTCAATTCTGCACACATCAATCTGATGCAGATACATAGATGAAATGTTGTGTAACCAGCATGAGTCTCTTGCAAAAGTAAACTTGCAGATGTTATGTGCAGATGTGTAGAATTATTTGCAAATGTGTGTGGAGAGTTGTGTAACTGTATCTCAATCCATGTGTACAGTAATCAGGTTTGTAAAAGTGCAAAAGCATAAGTAAAATAAGTTTCCAGCTTGTTATGCTGAGGATAACCAATCTAATTTCTTTTTATCTTTCTCTCAGACTGTTTCTCCCTCCACTCCTTTGGATCTAATTTTTGTCTTTGTTTCTCCATCAGACTCCCAGGTTGGAGTACTGAGAATATGGAATGTATCTCGCTCCACTCCTCTAGACAACTTCAAATTGAAAAAAACTGGATTTCATGCTCTGCATGTCCTCAACTCCCCTCCTGCCAAGAAAGGTATGATTCAAGATAAATAAAAAATAATAATAATAATTTGGATTTTTGCGAGCTTAGAGTACAGAGAAATGTACACTTGCTGTCAGAGTTGAGGGAGCTGCCACAAAGTTGTTGTTTCCAAAACCTCACCAAATTAGCATCAAATTATTTTCCACGCTAAGCATTGCCTTTACTTTTGAAGCAGAAAACAAATTATGGATTAGAGTTTTTCATTTGTTCCTAAATATATCATTATCTTACTCTTTTTCTTCACAATGATATCTCTTTTTGCTTCTAATCCATAACACCTTAGGTTCTGCTTCCTCCTCTGGTACCATGCTTCATTGGATTTGGCTCCTCTGGTCCCTCTATTGTGGCAGGGTAGCATTGCTCCTAAGTCCTCAAAGAGAGCCTAACAGACAGTCACATTTCATTTGATTCAACCAAAAAAAAATGTTTGTTGCAACAAATATGGGTGTAGTATTGTACAGAATGTCATGGTGCCTGCCATGGCCTTCCTGAACAAGTGGCTACACATGACCACTTGTCAGCCTCCTTCATCAATGGCTACCACAATAAGCATTGATGACTGTCTGACCAATAATGGAGGTTTTGAACAGGGTCCATTCTGACTCCATGTCCCCAACCTCCATTGGGATCAAGGTGCTCCAGAGGTGTGAGCTGAAGACCTTCCAGACAGAGTTCTCAGCCAGATGTTCCCAGTTCACCCTCACTACACACTTGGGTTTACCAGGTCTGTCCGGCAGCTTCCCTCACTATCTGATCCATTTCACCACCGGGTGGTGATCAGTGATGAAAGCACTGCCTGTCTCTTCACCTGAATGTCCAGAAAATACGGCCATAGGTCTGATAAGATGACTACAATGTTGATCAAGCACTGGCCTAGGCACTAGGTGTATTTTCAAGCTTCATGTCAAACAGTGTTACAGACAATTCATGACTTCCACAGATGTCCAACAACAAAGCACCTCCTGGGTTCAGGTCAGGTAGGCTCTTCATCCAAATCACCCCCCTCCAAGTTTCCCCATCACAGCTGGTGGAAGCGTTGAAGTCTTCCAGTAGAGAGTTCCCAGATGGGGCCTTCACTAGGATACTTCTTAGTTCCTCTAGAAAGGCCTCATGCTCGTGATGTCGTATATGCTGAATCGCAGCTCAGAGTGTGTGCTGAACTGCAACCTGAAGTCACAGTGAGGGGACTCTCTCCTTCACCAGGACAAACTCCAACACAGTGGTGCTTAGTTGGGCGCTAACAGGTAACCCCATACCTGCTCACCACCTCTTACCCTGGGCAACCCTGGAGAAAAACAGCCCAACCCCCATTCAGGAGTTTGTTTCCAGAGCTAAGGTTGTGTACAGAAGTGAGCCCGACTATATTTACTTGGTATTGCTCGACCTCTTGCCCCAGCTTCAGCTATGGCTTGAGCTCTTTTCCTCCCAAAGAGGTGGCATCTCACATGCCAAAAGCAAGTTTCTGCACTGTAAGTCCAGTCCTCCGGGGCCTTCACCCCCAACCTTCCATCTGTGTGGCTTCGCACCTGGCCTCAACTCCTCCTGTCACAGGTAGTGGGTCCGTGGGACAGCAGCCCCTCATGGCTCATTTGGGCTGAGCCCACCTGGACTGCATGACAAGTCCAGCCACCAGGCCTGGGAGGCCTGGCTCCAGGAGGGGACCCCGTTATCCCTATTGCAGGCGGGGTGCCTGTATTTCCATGGGGACTGTTTATAGGAGCTCTGTGAATTTATATTTTGGACTTTGATCATACAATCATGACTGTTGGTTCTTGTTTTACAGATATGTATCTGATTATCATAAGAATGTGCTTGGCTCATATCTCGTATATAGTAAGTAACGATATGAGTCAAAGGTTTGTCAAGAGAAATGTCAAGAAATAAGAGAGAGAAAAAAGAAATATACAGAAATGTCAAGTTTGTGTTCGTGTGACCATGAAATTCTCTGCTACAGATTTGTTAAATTACACAACATCCTGATTTCCCTCCTCTGTCTCATCTGTCTCCATAGCTCTTAGTGCCTGTTCTCCCAGTAAGAGTCAGTACACCAGTTCCACCAGTGAGGCAGTCCCCCCGCCAAACCTGTCTCAAAATCAGTCCTTCTCTCTGCCCCCGGGCCATGCTGTCTGCTGCTTCATGGATGGAGGGGTTGGACTCTATGACATGGGCGCCAAGAAATGGGACTTCCTACGAGACTTGGTATATCTTAATATCCTTTTTAATAGATAGCTAGGTAGATAGATGTGTATATATGGATAATGATAAACACTGTGGATTCTTGAGATACATTAGTTTCTAAAGTTTTTTGGTGTGAATCTGTGAAATGAAGTGCACAGAGCTGGCCGTTACCACTCTTCACGTAGTCTCCCACCCTGAGTTTTCAAAATGGGCGCCAAGTCAGTGCTCTTTGGCATAGATTCCACATGTCTCTGTAACTGTACTGGAGGGATGGAGCACCATTCTTGCAAAAGATATTCCCTCCTCCATTGGTGTTTTGATGATGCTGGTGAACTGACATGTTTGTTTATAATCTCCCGTATGTGTGGAGGGTTGAGATATGGTGAGTGCAAAGGCAATAGCACATGATTTACGCACTTTTCATCCTCATAACATAATTCAGTGAGAGTATGTTTCATCATAGGATAAAGGCAGTCACACAGAATAACTAATGATTTGTAGTGAGCCTTCCCTCTAAGGAGAGTGGAAGTGGAAAGTGCCCCCCACAGCATAACAGAGCCAGCGGACCCCTCACTATAGGGGTCCAGCATTCAGTACTGTAGCATGCCCTTGATGTACACTACACAAGCATCCAGTACTTATCTGGAATACGGTGAAGAACGACTCATCTGACCACATCACTTTTTTCCACATTTCGGAAGACCAGTGCCACTCAATGAATGCTCAAATGGGCATTTGTCTTTGTAGGGAAGGCCTTATGCACTGCCGCCCTACTGCAGAATTCTTCTCTATGTACAGGATCTTGTGGAGGAATGGTGCTCCATCCGCCTTTGAAACTGTAATGTGCTAAAAAGGTTTCTGAATAAACTTGAAATTTTCACCATTTATTCATGATGAGTGAGTTATTAGTGATTGAAGTCATTACGCTAATATTTAGTATTATTATTATTTAAACTTTCTAACAATACTCTATGCTTTTATGCAATGGAAGCCAATACATAGGACTTAGCAAAACCTGTTACAGTTGATCTATACATATAGAGTTCACATTATAATCCTCCATATATCTGTCTTTCTATATTGTGTTCAGGGTCATGTAGAGACCATCTTCGACTGTAAATTTAAGCCAGATGATCCCAACCTACTGGCCACAGCTAGTTTTGACGGGACCATCAAAGTCTGGGATACAAACACATTAACAGCTGTCTACACCTCCCCAGGCAATGAAGGGGTGGTCTACTCCCTGTCGTGGGCTCCTGGTAGGATGCAAACACACACACACACACACACACACACACAGATAGGAGAGGTTATCGCTTGATTCCTATAAAAACAACATTATTATTCATGATTCAAATGAAAGTTGCTGATCTCTGTTTGTTGTGTGTGTGTGTGTGTGTGTGTGTGTTGGTTGGTTGTTTTTTTTAAAGGAGACCTTAACTGCATTGCTGGGGCCACTTCCCGTAACGGAGCCTTCATCTGGGACGTCAAGAAAGGAAAGATGATCACCCGTTTTAATGAGGTTATTGTTACTATAAATATAGTATAACCCATCCATGCTATCTGTTAAGGTATACGTTAAAGATCTGATATCATCTCCACTACCTAACCTGATGAATCCCAGCGACCTCTGGGAATTTCACTTTATTTATTTTTATTTTTATTTTCTCTCTCTCTAGCATGGTAAGAATGGTATATTCTGTATATCATGGAGCCATAAGGACTCAAAACGGATTGCCACCTGTAGTGGGGATGGATTCTGGTCAGTGCCCTGATTTGTCCTGACACACTTTCGGATTTAGAAAAGATTTAGATGAAAAAAAAAATACATTTCTCTTTCAGTCAGATTTTTTGTGTCTTGAGTTGCAGTCTGTGTTTTATATTGCTCTGATTACAGTATCATCCGGACCATTGATGGTAAAATCCTCCACAAGTACAAACATCCTGCTGCTGTATTTGGCTGTGACTGGAGTCAGAACAACAAGTGAGGCATCAATCCATGCAACTGTCTTTCTGTATATCTGCCTTTCTATTCAATTGAAATTAATTTATATGGTATGGTTGTTAAACACAAACAGTTATTGTCAGTTTCTAATTTTGTGAGAAGCTGAGATGTCCTACTTTGATTCCATGAATGATGGACACTGACTTCACGATTGCTAGACAGGATTAGTCTAATAACTACAGTCTAATAATAACAGCAAATTATCATTATTATTGAATTGTTTTGCTAATAAGCCACATATTAGAACAGATACGAAATGTTACAGAAACTACAACTCGTGTGAACGAGACTGGCCATAATTTTACACATATTTCCCTAGCTCTGTTTCTCTGTTTTTCTAGGGATATGATAGCTACAGGCTGTGAGGATAAAAATGTTCGTGTCTACTACCTGGCCACCAGCTCAGATCAGCCTCTGAAGGTATTCACTGGTCACCTGGCCAAAGTATTCCATGTCCGCTGGTCTCCACTCAGAGAGGGAATACTGTGTTCTGGATCAGATGATGGGTAGGTATAAAAGTATCAATATAAACATGTAATTACACTAAACATATGCTTTTACTCACTCACTTTATAATACTTTAGGACTACTGGTGATGTTGGAAAAGAATATTGTTGGAAAATAATACAAGGATTTAATCTGTAAAAACTGAGCTAAAAGTTGAATTCAAGTGCGAACACATAAGCTTCAATACTCCATTTTTGATTTGAGGCTTTTTCTTTTGTATAGTCTTATAGTTGTTACAGTAGCAGTAGCAGTGTAGTAGAAGTCATAGGGTTGAATCAAGATCAACTGGACTATTTGTACTCATCCAAGAAGCTTCCCCAGTTCTGACAGACTGGTGGAGAGTCACAGGAATTTAACCTGTGTGAGGATGTTATCCAGGTCTCTGAATCCACTGGATGGTTAGTGCTCCTTCCTGTTGTGATGACCGTTGTTAGTACTGATGGAGTTACCAGGAGTGAATTGCGGTTATTAGGGTCTTCCAGGAGTGAATGGTTGTCACTGGAGTCACAAGAGGTCAAGGTTGTGTGGTTCAACCTCCTGGGAAGGGATGACAGGACAGTGTTGTAAATCGGAGACAGATGGTGTCTGACAGGAAGCGATCTATGTCAAGATAGAAAAATCATCTCTGTCTTGACATAGATCGCTTCTTTCACTCCTCTATAAAACCATTTGTCCTCTGTATCCAAGATGTGGGCATTGTGGTCCTCAAAGGGGTGTCCCTTTTCTTTCAGGTGCTTGGTAATCCTCCTGAGTTTCTCAGATAAACTTGGTGATGTTCCTCTGAAGGACTTCAGACCTCTGCTCTCCACTTCTTCCATGTAGAGGTTGACCACAATGGGAGATACTGGTGACTCCATTGCGCAGCCATGATTTTGTCTGTAAAACTCCTTGTTGCAGTGGAAATAGGTGGTGTTCAGGCAGAGGTGGGGTGGGGTTGGTTCTACTCTCCAAGGTGTTGTCCTGTAGTAAGCGTTGTCTTGCAGTTTCCACTGCTTCTCTACTAGGAATGCAAGTGAGTAATGAGGTCACATCTAAGGGAAACCATGGGTTCCTCCAGGTCCAGCCTCATACCTTGGACTTTGTTCACAAAGTCCATGGAGTGGAATGTGGTTATGTCAGTAGTTGACTTGTTTTATTAGTTTATTAGTCATTTGGTTTAATTTGGTTCAAGTGTAAATTAGAAGGTTAAGATGACCATTGTACATTGTGTCTCAGCATGTTTATTGTTCGGTTTATTGAATGCACAGTTTAGGCCAATGTAAGTCTACCGCTTTCAAATTTTATCAGAATATAAATAAAAACAGCAAATACTCAGATACAAATACCACTAGTGTCTTCGCTGCATATCCCTTCTTGTCAAGCTGTAGGCTACAGACTCACTCAACAGTACGTCACTCAAAGGCACTAATTTTAAGATTACGGCTAGGGCTTTAGATAGGGTTAGATGTATCTTTGAGTGACGCAGCTAATGCGAATGTCTTTGAGTGGACGTCTCGTTTAGTGAGAGTGCACCCTGCAGATGAATCTTCCAGTTTTCCAGTTGTAGTGCTTAGCTGTCATTTATTCTCTTGCATTTTTCTTTGCCTGTTCAGTCAAAGGTGAAATAAAACAAGTTGAAGGGCTCTAGTTTTCCGGTGCAGCGCAAGGTGGCACAGTGAGGCGAACCCCGCGCAGAGCTAGTTTCGAGCATCGCAACCTGAGGCACGCACAGTTTGGTAGTTTGGCAGACCGACGTGCGCTGAGATGGGAGTGGCGTTGCAGCAGGGGGAGGTGTCGACAGATTCAGCTTGGCGCAGTGACAGTTTCGTGCCAAAAGGCTTCACCGAGGTGCGCCAAAAGCTCTCCATCTGAAACCAGGTCTACTTTCAGCGCAAGGCGGATCACAGCCGGTGTAGTGGAAGTTTGGCTGACCAGCGCGCAGTGCGCACATGTCACCAAAACCTCACAATCAGCACAAACGGTGCCAATCTCCTTTGATCTGACATCAGTTGTGACAGGACAGTCAATATGGAGATAAATGTATGTGCTGATTGAGATAGTAGCATTGAATAGTGTTTTTCGTCTGTATTTATTGGATTGTTAATGTGCCTGACATTCTGGACACCTGCCTGTGAGGTTTTGGTGACGTGTGCGCACTGTGCACCGGTCAGCCAAACTTCCACTACACCGGCTCCTCCTTGCCTGCGGCAGTAGACCTCCTTGTCAATTGTGTAAACCTTCATTACGCCTTCGTGCAGCGCATTTTAAAGGCGAGGACAGGGACTCATTTGATTGGTTTAAAGTCAATCGGCTGTGTCAAACCCACTCTACGCCTTCTCTCCTCCCTTCCGCCGGTAGGAGGGACAGCGGAGTACTTGCGCCACCGCGCACAGTGTGCCAAACTTGCAAAATCCCCTTGGCCACACCCAGTTGGCGAAGCGCAGCTGTGCTGCGCCCCCGCCTCGCCCGGTCTGCGAAACTAGAGCCCGAAATCTCTATCTCATGAATTCTATCTTTTTGTTGATGTTATCTTTTGTCAATCTCTAATCTTTCCCTCTCTTTCTGTTTGTCTAGTACTGTTCGTATATGGGACTATACCCAGGATGCATGTATCAATGTGTTGGGTGGTCATACAGCTCCAGTCAGAGGTTTGATGTGGAACACGGAGGTTCCTTACCTCCTAATCTCAGGTGCTGTTACTTAAAATACACTGACATTTAAGTGATTAAGTCATAATATGATAATGACTGTGTAAAGGGCAATAATCTCATTTATCTTATACATAACTTGCCAGATGATCTCCCATTTGACTCTCTGGTCATTAATACAACTAGTATTAATAACAATGAAAACTGGATAGGGCAAAATTTCCTTAAACTTATGGTGCTATTAGGTGATAAAATAAAAGGCATAAAGTGATATTTTAAGTATACCCCTAAAACAGCCTTCGATCACCATAAGTGTATCGGTATGGCTAGAACTTTTTAGTGACAACAGAAATATTGACACATTGGTTTATCACGAGCCACCTTGATCATGATAATAATGAATTTTATTTGTTTGGCACCTTTCTGAAAAATGGAAGGTCACCTTACAGGAGAAATAAATTAAAACAGAAAAACAAACAGCAAGGTGTCAGTCAGTCAATCAATCAATCAATCTTTATTTATATAGCGTCAAATCACAACAAAAGTTATCCCATGACACTTAACAGGTAGAGCAGGTAAAGACCATGCTCTACAACAGTGAACACCAAAAGATGCTTCTGATTCTGCTTATAGCTAGCGTGCTGCTCGAGTGTAATACAGTAAATGTTGGAGTTTTTAAAAAGAATCTGAGACCCTACTTTTTGGTCCTGGTTTAAAATTACAGTAATTACAGTATTTTTTAAAATATTCGTTTTTATTTGTGAATGTTATTTTATTTTTTTGCGTATGAAATATGAATGGCACATGACTATTTTCATTTTCAAGTCTCAGTGTGGAGAATACAATCAATGGGGTAGAAAAAGAAATGCTTTGGGAGACTTTGGGGTTTATTTTTGGAGTATCCATTGGCTGTACAGAAGTGCGCAGGAGAGCTCCCCCCAGGAAAACAAATCTCAAATTTCCCAATAGTCAAAGAATTGAAAAGATTTGGGTCAGAATCAGTTAATATGATGGAAATATGTGCGCAATAGGGTCCAGGTCTAAAACACTTTAACTGATATTCAGTTCTGATATACAGTGAAATATTATACAGTAAAATATCATCATTTTAAAATAGATTGAGGAAGATAATTTACCATATGCCATTAAGGGCTTACTGAGGTAATTTGTTACCATTTTACAACAATAAAAATATGCATGTTGTGAAGACAAATGACATTTTTTTTTCTGATTGAGGTTCATGACACAGTGTTAGGTTGGTGATACTGTAGTGTCAGAATGTGATATAATGTTTTTAATATTTTTTTATGATGATGTCATATATTGCAGGTTCTTGGGATTATACAATCAGAGTGTGGGATACAAGGGATGGAACATGTTTAGATACAGTCTATGATCATGGAGCTGATGTCTATGGTAAGAGCAACCCTCCAGCATGTTATCTGGCTTACATTAACTTCTCTGATCAGATGGGATGAGGAAACACTGGGAGAATTTATTACCTCTGCAAAAGGAATTGGACAAAAGTGATGTTTTTGCCCCATTCCGCTTGTCTCTTTGTTTGTTTGTTTGCTAGCAGAATATCTCTAAAAGCTATGAATAAACTTGTACTGAATTTTGTGGAAGGGTTGACATAAGGCAAAGAAGAACTGACTAACTTTTCACACAGATTGGCCAAAGTGGGGCGTGGCTTTGATGTGCCCTGTTTGACAGCTTTGATGTCAGTGACATCTTTTAAATCACCTGAAATCAAATGTAATCCAAGTTTTACTAATACAGGCAAACAAAGCAGACAGTGGTCCGGCAAGGCAGTGTTCAGGTCGCTGACAGGCAGATCCAGGAACATAGACAATGAGAGAGTCCATACTCTATGAGATAAGAAGTGTTGAAAACTATGAAATTAATTAAAAAGGTTATTGAATTAAAGATGTCATTTGAAAATTATTTATTTATTTATTGTTGTTGTCAATAATAACATTGTGCTCCTCCATGTCTCCTAAAAGGAAAGTAACTTTTTCTGTTGCCAGAGTATTTAATCTATTTATTTTACTCATCTCTCTCTCTCTCTCTCTCTCTCTCTCTCTCTAGGTTTAACTTGTCATCCCAGTCGTCCATTTACTATGGCCAGCTGTAGCAGAGACAGTACAGTTAGGCTGTGGTCTCTCACACCTCTCATCTCTCCACTGCTGCTCAACATACTGTCTGACATGCCATGGGACAAGGTCATAGGAAACAGTGGTAAGGGCAGATTCTATTCTATTCTGTTCTGTTCTGTTCTATTCTATTCTATTCATAACGCTTATTTAACCTATTAAAACCTGAGCAAATCCTGAGGAAAAAAATCTAAAAATTACACAAAAATGTTTTATAATTATTAAAATTATGTATCAAAACATAATCAGTGATATGGGATCAGTGCGCAAAGTGTTGTGTTTAAACAACCTGAGCAAATTCACTTGATTTCTCTCACAAACAGGAAAAAGGTAATGAGCAAAAACCAGGAAAAAAAATAGTATGAAATTAGCAAAAAGCTCCAATAAAACTACCAGAAAATGACAAAAATAAATTTAAATAAAATAAATCTGTAACTATTTTATTAAAAGATTTATTATTAATTAAGATATTAAAAAATAGAAGAAAAAAAGAAGAAAAAGCAGAAACCTTTTCAAACATTATCAAGAAATAATTGTAAAGGAAAATTTGCAAGATAACTATTATCATATCAAATACTGGAATTATTATAAATATATATTTACATGAAATTATAAGAAAATTACCAAAAGACATGAAAATTACCCAAAATTATAAAACAAAAAAAGAGAAAGAAATAAAGTAAACTTTGTTAAGAAGGTGAAAGGCTTTCAAAATGTTTTATTTTTAACCTGAGATGTTCTATTTGTCTCCAGACAGAGCTATGGTTCCTGGCTCATCCCCCCTCCTCTGTGGCAAAGTATCCAGAGACATCAAACAAGAACTGGACAAACTGAACACAGACGTCAGGGTCAAGAAGCTCCGCTGGTTCTCTGAGTGCTTTTCGGTTACTACATTTGAATACTAATTTGTCAGTAGCAGTGTTTGGTGGACAATAGGTAGTGTGCTAATGTGCTTAAACTGCTCAGAACTAATACTTCATTTTGTCTTAGTGCTCAACCCACCCACAAAAATGTTACAACTATAGAAACAGAATGCATGCACTGATGTCACTGACTGACGAGTTATTTCATATTGGTGAAGGTCTAAGGCACGACTAACAGAAAACATTTTCTGACATCGCAGGACTTAATTAACATTTTATTTGTTAACAGCACAATTGGTGATTAGAATTATCTGACATCAAACTGTGTATGTGTATGTGTGTGTGCATGTGTATGTATATTCATGCAAATATTTATCTGATTTTGTATTCTCTGCCAGCCTCCTGGAGGCAGTAGTAACCTGTGGGACTTGGTGTCAGTTATCAATGGACAAGATGACTCACTACTGCCACCCAGCTACAGCAAGGGAGTCATGCACATGAAACACTTGCTGAGATTTAAAACTGTAAGTCACTGTAAGCAAGCATCTACCCTCAAGTGCAATCCCAGCCAAGCAATACACAACAGGGGGCATGTTTTTTTTTATTCTATTCTATTCTATTCTATTCTATTCTATTCTATTCTATTCTAGTCTGAGGCCCAGGAGCTTACTATAGTCAAGATGTCTAAATTTGGAGGAGGCATCGGAGCACCCAGTAAAGAGGAGAGGCTCAAAGAAGCAGCAGATATCCATCTGAGACTGGGACAGATCCAGCGATACTGTGAATTAATGGTGGAGTTAGGACAGGTAGGGTGTATGTGTGTGTGTATGTGTGTGTGTATGTCCTTCCCCAGAAAGTATATGATATTAAACTAAACACAGTTCTTTGACCATGGCTTTGAGTTCCAGAGAAGAATCTAACAACAGTTCAGTTTGACTCCAATAATTTAACAATATATTAAATTATTATTATTTTAAAAATGTAAATTATTTATCAAACAGACCTAACAATTCAGCTACCAATGAATGAGCAGTAGTATGCATGTGATAACATAGATTGAAAAATAAGCCGAAGTGATACCTCTTCTCTGAATAGACAAGCTAAGCAAGTGTACTGCTGTTAGCCAGTGAAAATAGAGCGGAGTGGCAACTCTTCGCTTTGTTACACAATCTATGTCAGTGCGCTGCTGTAGTCTGGAAATCTTCTTTGCCTTTGCCAGACATATGTTCATATTCCACACAAAAACAGCATTTCATTCAAATTATGTCAAATTCCGCAATATTCCGTGTTAAAAATAGATTCGGTTTTATTTGGCTAATTCCGCGATTCCATTCTTAGATGGCAACACCCTAATCCTAACCCTATTTTTGTATAGCTATATCAAGTTAAATGCCTCAAATACAATAAATTTGGTTCCACAATAAAAACACTTCCACTGTACAGATACATTGTCATCTACTAGTTTGCCCATGAAATCACTGAAATCACAGCAGAATGAAATGATGGAGTTGCTGGAGTTCGTAGCCATGTTCATCCTGCGGTCTCCTGCCCAATGCATCTGCGCGCTGCACGTATCGTCCGCGCACGCATCAGTGTGTATGACGAAATCACGTTGGGGCAAGCCCTCCCAGGGCCCATAGAAATGAACTGTAGGGTCCAAAATGTGAAAAAAAAAATCTCAACATGTAAGTCTATGAGAGCGCCTGGGACAATTTTCAATCTGACCGAGATCGCCCCAAGGGGGCGGGGCTGCTGGTTGGAGAGTGACATTCAGGCTGCTGTTGTCACAGCGATATTCAGGCTGCTGATTGGACAATAATATTAAGACCTAGACCGGCAAAATAAACTCTTTTTTCTCTCTTTTTTTCGTTTGGCTTTTGGAGGGCGATGCACTATCGCCCACTATGGGCCAGCCGCCCCTGTTCAGATGACTTAGAAAGTGGAAGGCCATGATTGGGAAGAACAGTCATGCTGATCTGAACCTCTGCACTGTATGTTGTTATTGGGGTAGAAGTGGTTTTTCTGTGACAAACAACGGCTGGTTCAAATTCACCCACTATCCACTATATATTCCTCCGTGTAAGGTATCACCCATTTTGATGTAGTGCTTGAATTGTCTGTGTTCAGTTAGAAGATACCCAAAATGCACTGAACACACAGTGGTCTGATACAGACCACTGTGTGGTCTGTATCAGACCACTGATACAGAGAAGCCATTGTTTCTTACCAAGGAAGAAGTATTTTTGTTGTTGTTCCCCATGCTGTCACTGTATGACAAACACTATATAGTGAATACTGAATGACTGAACAAGTGAGCCATTTTGAACACAGCAAATATGTTTGAAGACAAACTTATAAGTATACAAAACAGTTCTTCGTCCAAAGGTATATAATCACCTCAGACCTGAGGCCATATGTTCTGGATGTTCCGAGACTGAGCTGTCAACTGGCCATATGGTGGAGAGTTGCAGCAGGTGGCAGGGGATTGCCAGACAGACCTGGTAAATCCTGAGCAGACAGTGAGGAATGATTTCAAAACTCACCTCTGAACAAGCTTCTGCTGTTTCCAGGCATAAGTAGCGGACACAGGGTCAGAGTGGATGCTGTTCAAAACTTAAGAGGAGCTATGGTTAGAAGTTGGTTGATGCCTATCCTGAAACCTGAAAAATTGCTGGTTTGGACTGCCCAATCCAATTTTAATATGCAACAAAGTATCAACTTTATATCAGTCTTACCCAACGCCTAACTGTAACTAGTACAAGACTGATACAAAGTTAAAAGTCAGCGATCTACATTGCCTCACTTGTGAAACTCAACGGATACAATATTGTTACTGAGTTAAATACTAACATTGGACAATTCAAAGTGTGGTGAAAGATCCTATTATAATATGGATACTGACATTGATGTAAATAGATAGTAATGAGAATCAGAATTGTCATCTCTCTTTCAGTGGGACAAAGCACTCTCAGTAGCCCCTGGAGTTTCCATGAAGTATTGGAAGAAACTCATGCAGAGGTACATTCTCATTTTTTCTCATCTTCAGCTTTTTCTGATAATGCCACAATATAAAATAAAAGTGGTGCCTTTAAACAGAGAGCTTACAGTATGACAAAAACAGCTTCACAACACAATTTATTGTTTATGTTCCAAGAAAGTCAACCTGCTAACTAAACCTACTAACCTAAGTGTGCTATATAAATAAAGTTCTTTCTGAAGTTCTCTTTGTCCCGATTCCCCAGGAGAGCTGACCAACTGATGGTTGAGGATAATGACGATGCCATACCCTACTGCATTGCCACAGGAGACATAAAAAAGCTAGTGAATTTCTTCACTGGCAGAGGACAACTGAAAGAGGCCCTGCTGGTAGCACAGGTACAGAGAAGGAGGCAAAAACTGATACACTGACAGAGTCATGAAATGCTCAGTTATTAGTGTTTTTTCTGCATTATTGCTTGAAGGAGGAAATGGAAGGATTGATACCATATAGATGGATGCATGGGTGATAAATGGATAGATGGGCATCTTTAAGAGGAAATACTGACGATGATGATGATGATGATGATGATGATGATGATGATGACTGTTGTTATGAAATACTAGTGATCGCATTGATGAGTACATGAGGTCAATGTTTTTTTTTTTTCTTGAAGATGATTAAGATGCTGTAGTTTCTTATTACCAGGGAGCCTGTGAAGGAAACATCCATGCACCTCAGAGCTCCACTGCCAATCACACAACCAATGATGTGGATAACAGACAACAATACCAGGGGTAAGCAACAAACACACAAACACAAACAACATTAATATTGACACATTAACTGTAACAACAAATCGACAACAGATATACAATTGTACAAGCGACTAATAAAGCCCCTTCTACCACTTGTCTTCTCCTACCATTGTGAAACAGGAGTTGCACATTTTGTTCAACCTAATGTGTGGGACCGTAAACCATGTCCTAAGCCCTGTTCGGACAGCATTTTACAGGGGTATAGATAGTTTTGTGGATCATTTGAATGAATTTACCTTCCCTCCTTCCATAATGTTGCCTACATACATTACAGCACCTCAAAACACATCTTCATGTGACCACACACAGTTTGCTGTGGTGCTTCTTTTCTTTGGTTTTACCTGGGCAAACCTGCATTGCAGAGCTTTGTAGCACTTAATCACTGTATCTCATTTGTGCATGAAAAAGCCCCACAAATTTTTGTCAATCTGTCAAACTGTCCACTGCAAGTCTAATTTTAGGTGTTTAGCAGCTACCTGATATTACAGATATACTGGGATAATTTTTTCTGATAACACACATGATAGAATAGTAATAATGTTAACTATAAAAGCTTTTACTGGCTTAGGTCAGGGAGGAAACTCCATCATATCAGAGGTTGACAATACTGTCTGATGTGCAGTTTTCAACAAGAGTTCAATATCGGCCCTGTATATCAGTGTAACTCTGAGTTGAAACAGATGCTGTGTTAACAGTCTCAGGCTGAATAGCTCTGTTTCTGTCCAGTCTCCTCCACAGGGTGTGTAAGGAACTGGCTGAGTGGTACTTCCAAGATGGCTGCTCTGTCCTTGCAGCATGCTGCCACCTAGCTGTAGACAACATCGAGGTACATACTTGTGCTTGTCTGTGTGTGTGTGTGTGTGTCTGTGTGTGTGAACATGAATGAACCGCCTTTCTGATTAATGAGAAAGACTCATGAGGAAGTGAACGCACAGTTGCTTTCAATTTAGCAAAGGCTATTCAAGAAGAATCCAAAGGAGCTTTACATAGCCATCCTCTGTCTGAAAACATCAGCTGATTTCAGTTTTGCTGGCCCCCACTAGGTGCGAAAGCCTAAGAACTGGTATGTCACTAACTGACTTACTGAAATTTTTAGAACACACACAGTGAAGCCCCTTAGTGGTGACAGTGCCAGCAGACGATACACAAGCTTTAAGGCATTTGTTAAAAAAAAAAAAATAGCCTTAATCTGTAAAAGTGGGTTTCAAACATTTAAGGACCCATAAGATACAGAGACAAAAATAGTAACTTCATATGTCCCACTTTTTGTTTTTTGTTTGTTTGTTTTGTTTGTTTTTCATATCAAAGTGTTCTGATTATGTCGATTTCAATTTAAAAGTAAACCTATTTATTTTTTATTTTATTACACTTTTTAATCAGAATACATTATTTTCTTAGAGGATTCAAAGGATTACAGTCTTCTATTGCTTGCTGAACTTGTATTTTCATACTGATTATAAAGTTTTGAGATAGCACTGAAATTAGCTCTAAATCCTGTGTGTGTGTGTGTGTGTGTGTGTGTGTGTGTGTGTGTGTGTATGTTGTGCTGTTAGTTAGCCATGTCTAGCCTGATCCGTGGTAATGAGTTGGAGCTGGCTGCATGTGTAGGCATTGCTCTAGGAGAGCCAGCCAATCAGAGCACAGCTTACTGCCTTGAGCTCTTGGCCAGGAAGTACATGAGGACACCTACCTGGTGAGTCCAAATCCAATCGGAAAACATTATGCCTATTTATGTTATGTTATGTTATTTTATTTTATGTTATTCACTGTTTTATTCTTACAGGGACAATACAGAGAATAAGCAAAAATAGCACAATAATAAAAACATTTTATTCATACTATAGTTGAGCGTCCTGGTGTTCCATACATGTGCATTTCCTCATCCGATGTGTGTGGGTTGCATCACTCAAATTTAAGGAAAGTCTTAACCAAAACCATAGTTATGTGTAAATCAGTTCTGCAGCCACATCTGTAGCTGAGTCCAATACAAAAGCATTAAAACGTGGAAGTCACTGCAGAAAAACATCAACAATAACCGCTGGCAATAGTTAACTAATGTAACATTCAGCCACAATGATCTGTTTCTTTGTTGTTTAAAGTAACATTATATATTACTGATTTGTGTTTGAGGTTATTTTTTCTATGTAATGTAATAACAGTCTAATCTAATCAAATCATCAGTCCAACCATGCAGCTGTAAAAGCTAATAGTGAAACAAAGCCTATCTGTTATTATGGACACATTGAAGCTAGATAATTGGACAAGTTAATGCTATCCTTGTATTACATTAGCGTGCAAACTAACAGCTGCTGCTGAAGGCTAGGTGTGAATATTAAGTAACTGTTCAGTTCAACATCACAACCTGTTTCGGTTTCTGTTGAGGCAGCAGACATGTGATATTAATTTTATCATTCAGAGGCCGGTTTGATATATAGCACTTGAAGTGTTTCCCATGGGAGGGAAGGGAAAACAACACCACAAATGTCAGTGATCCATTTTATCTACTGTTCTCTTTCAGTCTACTTAATGTGTTGAAATTGTCAGCTGCATATGTTTATATAATCCCACAATAATTCACTATCACTTTCTTTGATTATTTTATTACTATTACTACATATGTCTTCTCTTTATATTCCAGTTGTAGGCATATATTATTTTCTTTTCCTTACATGCAGATGTGTTTAATCAATGATCCTTCTCTTTTTACCAACAGGTATTGATACTTTCATCCCATCCTTTTCTCTCGTTCTATCCATGTTGTGTGTGCTTGTCTATTTGTTACAAATCCTGCCTCTTTATGTGAATGCACTCATAGCTGGACATGAAATCCTTGGTTAACAGAACAATCTGATAACCCCCTTAATGAAACCAGCGAGCTGGAATCACTTTGTCTGGGTAAGTCAGCTATTGATAGCAGATATGTTTACATTTGTCCTGTGTTTAAAACATCCAGGGAGCTGTCAGCTGACTTGCTTCACATGATTCCTGACAATGAGCTCCTATTGGCCAAGCTTTGTGCATTTTACCCTGGAAGTACTGCTGAAATCAACCAGCTGCATGGAAGGGTGAGTCAGCAGTTAACAAAGTTCATATGCTTCGTATGTTAGTATGCTACAACACACTAAAGTGTTCTAGCAACCAGCCTATTAAGTAGTGTTAGTTTTTTAAAGCCATTTATCGTTGCCCCATTGAGTGCGAGTATAGCTGGGTGGGACTCTGCAGCATATAGATATCAGGGTCAATACTGAAGCCAGCGGTGAAATGATGCTCTCTGTATCTGAGAATGATGCCAGATAATTTTTAAATAGGGCCTAGGGTCCAAAAGAACAGTTTGCCATTTAATACACCCACATTGTATAAAAGTTATACTATTTTAAGTATATTTTACATACAATACAAATGTATTATGGTTACATATGCTTTTCTTTCATTTAAAGTATAATTAAAATACATTTAAAATGTAATTTAATTACACTTGGAGTATATGTAAAATGTAATGCTCACAGCTTACAAATCCATTTACATTGAACTAGTGGTGTATTTCCACAGACTGATTGTGAATTGTCAATACATTTTAAGTGTAATTGAATACTTATAGTGAATAATAATATAATAGACCACTTAAACATTCATGTATTTGTATCATGTATCTGGCAGTGTAATTGCAGTATATAATGTGAAATACAAAAAGTCTAGTATATGTTCTTAAAAAATACTTTCAATACATCATTTTATATATAATGTATATACAAGTGATAGAAGATGTAAATAATATTTACACTACATTAGTAAAATATACTTTTTCAAAGAGAATATTTGAGTCTGTTGTTTTTACAGCATAATAAAATGAACTTAGCATAAGTATGCTTTAACTATGTAATTATGCTGATAATGTTTAAGGCACTTAGTGAAAATACTAGAAAAGTAGCTGACAGCAATCTTCTAAAAAGCTACTTTAAATATTACTCCATAGATTTCACAGTAGTGTATTTATTAAAATGTGAAGTCAAAACACTCTTTTGAGTATTTAATAAAAGCATAAAATGAATATACTTTCAATACATTTAAAATATAAATAGGCCTGCTTATAACATACATACTTAAAAGAGCAGCATTTCAATGCAAATATGCTTTCATACATCTGAGTAATTATTTATTTCACTGGGACTGTTCAATATCAACTGAGTTTTTTCAGAAAAGTGGAATGTTTGAGTTATTTGAAATGACCATGTTTTTTGGTGTTTGTCATTTTGTCTTCCAGTGTGGTCTGCCTCCGTTAGATGAATGTAAGTCCTTGGGAGAGGCAGCCATGTCTGAAGGAGATTTGTTTTCTGCTGTTAAATTCCACCTACTGAGCTCTGAACCAGAGAATGCCCTGCACATAGGCATAGATCATGTCAAAGGTACTGGAAACTCAGTCTGGTTGTGTGTGTGTGTGTGTGTGTGTGTGTGTGTGTGAGAGTGCTTACCCTTTCGCTGTTGTATAGCGTATTTTTGGGTGCAACTGTTGCTCTTCAGTGGCGTTTATATGATGGATTCCCCGACACAATCTGTATAATGTGTGTGTATAATGTATAATGTATTTCAGCTCGTCTTCAACAAAACCGACAGTCCATGGAAATCCATTTAGCAGCTGCACCGCTCAGTTCTTCTGTGTTGACAGATTTGTCCCTGGTGTAAATGTTTGTGATAGTCAGCTTCAGGCAACTATACAAACATTCAAACTATTCCTGCTAAAATAATCTTAATTTTGCTATTTTGATTGGTCAAATCATCCTGCTTTATATCCGTTGAAATATTTAAGTTCACATTACCATGTCATAATTGTATACAGCACTCTGATCAATCGGGAACTTTCTCTGTTATCCCACCTAACTAGACCAGCTGAGAGGAGCTGATTGGACGGTGGATCATGTCCAGCCAATCCTAGACCTGCTGAGTTACATCAGAACTGATCACCTCATCATGGCTAAGTTGACTGAGTAAAAGCAATGTTATTGTTATTATCAACATTGTTGTTGTTGTTGTTTGTATTATTAAGGCTGTTTCTGTGGTTAATGGTTGTCATATTAAGTGTGGTGTTAAACTAACAGTTCATCCAAAATACCAAAAAAGATAATGTCATACTTACCCTAACAACAATTTGGGTATCCAGATAGTTTGTGTGTGATTTGTCCAGGATTCCAGTTTTCCACAATCTTCCCTGTCTCCAAGCACCCTGATAATTGATTTATTTCTGTTGCACTTTCAAAACCAACAGTTGCGGGGCACTTGAACAAATAAAATAAAATAAATAAAAATAAAATGAAATAAATAATCAAACAAACAATTAATAAAAAGATAAACCAGCTGAAACACAGAAACAACATTTAAAAAATAATTAAAAATAAAAAAAAGCATTCATAAACACCATATAAAAAGGCAAAAAACAAAACAAAACAAAACAAAACAAAAAAACAGTGTCAGAATCTGACAGACTGGAGGAGACTCTAGAGCAGAGTCTCCTGCAGTCTGTCATGGTGAATCCTTTTAGCTACGCTCCGCTGATTCTGGCCTTTTAACTCTTAAGTTGATTGAACTCAGCAGATTTTCATGCCAACCAAAAACTCCACCCGTGAAATCCCCTGGTGGAGTTTTTGGTTGGCATGAAAATCTGCTGACTCTTGGCACGTGGTTCCCCAGCCTTGCTCTGGAGGTTGAACCTTGCAGGCATGTTGCACTTCTGGCCACACCCAATCAGTGAATTCATTCAATTCAGTGAATTATCTGTGAATTTCCTTCGGGATGAATAAAATATCTATCTATCTATCTCAGTGATGTTGCAGCAGGTCCTTTTAATAGCTGCCAAAGGCTAAGTACCCGCAGTTATATCACTGACTGGGTGTGGCCATAAGTGCAACGTGACAGAAATTCTTTTTTTTCCAGTTTTTAATTGTTAGCTTACAATTATCTTGGGTGATGTATAGAAAAGGAGCTATATAGGGAAATGTCCAGTCTCACCTGCTGACTGTCAACTCTAACAGTGCTAGCTGTGCTAGAATGGATAGCATCCACAGCAGGTATCACATCAGTGGCCTGATAGTGTGCAAAAAAATGGGGCTGGATGGGTTTTCTTTTGTGGAGCTCAAACTGTCAAAATTGACATGAGAAAAATCAATAGCAACATCTCTTTGCAAAAACAATGATATGGATACCCACCATAAACCACAGCCCTCGAGGAGGAGGAGTTTTGTTAGGAACTACACTATTTCCTGCTGGAGGACATAGGCAAACTTATTGTGGATATTTAACTGTTCCTTTAGGTACTGTCGCTGAAGGACATTTAAAATAATGGATTGCATTTGGCTGTGGGCCAGTGAATATGTGGGTGTTTCTGTTCATGTGTATTCAGAGCCCGCAGTGAGCTGCTGATCCTGTGTGGCTATATTGGAGCACTACTGGCCATCCGAAGACAGTACTCCAGCATTGTACCTGCACTCTATGAATACACCAGGTATACAAACACAACTTCTGTTTTTTGCCTCCCCGTTCATGTGTATTCATATGTACAACTCTCAAATCATAGTTCCAACTAAAATATTAAGTTACAAACACGACTCAAAGAATATCACATAAGAGAACAGTGATCTATTTTTTTCAGTGCAGACTGCAGAATTTTCAAAATGTAACTGAATGAGAAAGTCAGTGTTACAGACTGTGGCACTCTCTGCATGTAATGCACGTTATCGGCCAAGTCACCAGCCTCCAGGATTTTATCCATCGTTCATCCTGTTCTTCTTTTTTGGAATTGTACAGTGACCAAATATGTTATGGGTGTCACTTGGACAAGAGCACAAATTGGGAAAAAGATTTGAGATAAGGTTTTTAAATTGAGGGACAGAACAATATAAAATACACTTGATGCTTACTTAGGTTCTTGTTATTTTTTATTACATGAATCAGATTAAGATTGGATTTTTGATGTTCATATAGCCACTTTGTGTTTTTCTGTCTCTGTGACGGTGTTTCTCAGTCAGTTGTTGAAGCGCAGGGAGGTGTGTGTTCCTCTGAAGATTGAGCAGCTGTCCATGGAACTGGATGCCTGGCGGGCCTGCACACACATGAACAAGTATGTTACACACACACTCACGGACACATTCATGCACACACTGTCATGAGAGGCGCTTTGAACCATGCTTAGCTAACAAAATTACATCACCACAAATTTGTTACAGCATAATCACTTTTTTAGGTATGTTAATATGTCAGTAGGTATGCTAGTCAGCATGTTTTGGAAATGGAATGATCAATGGGTTTGAATTAAGATAGAATAATATATTTATTTATTATTTGTTAATCATATATTCAGATTATACAGATAGTTATTTTCCCTGATCCAATCAAGCACTCAGGTGCAATATGTTAAAAGACATATTGTCTACCCACTGAAGAAAAGATAGCTCCCATATTTAAATAACAGATAAGTGTTTCGGTATGAAATAAATGAGCAACACATAGCCTATACTACTCACTGTCTTCTCTGCGGTGCAGGGAATCAGTGCCCTTCAAAACCAGGTCTAAAAATGTTGAGAATTCCTGCACACACAGTATCACAACTACACTGATATTTTCAGCTAATTAGACCTTTTCCACCAACAAAGACCAACAAGGAACTGGCTAATTTTGAACTGTTCAGTCTGTTTGACCAAAAATAAATTGGTTCAGAACCCGAAAATGTGGTTCTTCTCCTCATACTTACCTGGCAGGGGAGATACCATGATCAAAAAGGTGGTTCACCCAGGGCGAGGCTCAGTCATTGCACTCCGGCTGTGCTGACCCCTGCCAATTCCCCAAATGTGGGAATCTCGACTGCATAATTTATGGTAGTGGGGGACTGCATCCGCGCGCTCCCCTTATTTTTTTTTTTTTTGAGAATTTCCCTGGTTGGGATCAATAAAGTATATCTGTCTATCTATCTATCTATGTATCTATCCTTCTTCTTACTAGGTACTGATCTACAACATATTTATTTATGTTGTGCGATGCCCACTGTTGATGGCATAACGGTTCCACTGGTGCAAACGCATGCTGGTTCACTAGTTAGCAACTTTGTTCCAAAAATCCTTAATGGAACTGATTTAAGAGCTAGACCTTTTGGTCAAATAGAGGTATACAATTAATGATTTTTCAAGAAATTTGATGATACAAAGGTCAAGTGCTTAAATACAGTCATTACACAAAATAGTCACAGGTATGTCTTGGGTGATGTCCACAGAGTCCCTATGGAATACAAAACCACACAAACCCCAAATACACTATATGGGCCAAAGTAATGGACCACCTTCACACTCCATCTCCAGGAGCTTTTCTGACATCCCATTCTAAATCCACTTACGTGATCATGGAATATATTTCAGTGAGCTCTTTAGAAAAACACATTGTTTCAGAAATGTTTATAAAAGCAGACTGCATGGCTAGGTGCTTGATTTTATACACCTGTGGCAATGGGACTGAAAGAAACACCTGAATTCATGATTAAGAGTGTGGCCCAATACTTTTGTCCATATAGCATATCACGACGGGAAAGAGCTATTGGCTTTTTCCATTTTGTGAGATTTGAAGTGGTTGTGGTTTTGCCCTTAACATACCAGTATACCAGTTATTACTGGAATGCAAAATGTTATTCAGCTTTTTTCTCTCTCATTCGGTTTGTTCATAATTTGTACTTAACTTGAACGCTTTGCTTTGAACACATTGTTGTTTTACAAAAATATTCTACTGTTATTGGTCTACCCTTGATTCTAACCTTACATCAGTGCAGATCTCATCCTGCCTTCAAGTGCAATATCAGAACCTTTACGATATTGTAACTCCTGCATATATTGGGTAATACTGGTAACCATAGTGACCTGAAAAAAAGAGAAGCAAGGTGGTGCTTGTAAATACAGTAAATACAGTCAAGCACTTAAAGGCACCATTAACCTTGACTTTTTGAGGATATCACAAAAAGAAAAAAGAAAAAAACAGGACTACAATGAGGTGGGTAATAATGGCATGCATGTAAAAAAATAAATTAATAAACAAATAAAAACATCAGGTGAATCCCTCTACATATCATTATTTGATCTCAGATTAATCAGCTTGTTAATAACAATAAAATATAAAATAATTAAAGAAAAGAAGATACAGAATGGCACTTGTCCTGTATCTTGCTTCTCTTAGTGACCCCTTGTGCTGAACATTGCACTTGAAGGAAGGATTAGCCCTAAGTGTAGTGTGAAATATAATGAAAATCAGTGCTGTCTCTGTGTTTGATATGTCAGGTGTATATATGATGTCCCCAACAGTTCTGCATCAGAGGGTCTCAGAGAAGAGTTCAGTGCACTAGAAAAGCGAATCCAGCCAACAGACTCTGGTAAAAATTATATTATATTCCATCTTTTAAACTTTGTCCATGAATGACTAGTTTGAAAAATATTCAATCGCTCCTATAATAGTGAATATATATGAAACGTGCTGTCAGTGAGAAATAACAGGGTTCATCCCCAAAAGGTCCTGAATTGTCCGTGACACCTTGTGGCCATGTCCCTACACAACACATGTGAAAAGAGTGAAAAGGTAGTTGAATAATTTAAAAAAAACTTTCTTTCTTTCCTTCTTCCCCTAGCAGCATTAGTCCTGTATGGTATGGACTATGTGACAGGCTCCAATCTACCCAGCCACTCAGATGTCCAACTCTCCTGTTTCACTGGGCATAGAATACAAGTATGTGTCTCTATGATTTACCAGCTTGTGTGTAAAAAGATGTCTTAGCACCTTTTTCAAGTTTTGTCATGTTTTTTATGTGCAGGGTCCAGTGTTTTTGCTGGAGGATGGTAAATCAGCCATCTCCCTCAATGATGCTCTAATGTGGGCAAAAGTCAACCCATTCTCCCCACTGGGAACGGGACTCCGCATCAACCCCTTCTAACACACACGAGGCCTCTCCACAGGGTGGACACACAAGAATGAGTCAAACAGAAGATGGAGAGGAGGAGCAAAAGCCAAAGAGTGAAGACATGGGAGAAAATGGGGAAATGGGCTGTGGTTCACATCACTGGCCAAGTATGTTTTATTTATCTGACAAAAGTGGCTACATTATCAAATAAACAACATCATGCAATTCAGTGAAAAGGAAGGATACACAAGCTTTTGGTAGAATGTCCAAGTGGTAATCTTAGCCAATAAGAACACAGACACCAATATCAATCATGAGCCCCCAGTGGACTGCTGGCCCCAGCGTTCCATGCCAACTGTTTAGTATGTACTATGATTACTGATATAGTATTATCTCAAAAGTGAGAACATGACAAGGAATCTTAAGGCTGCACTGTTATTTCAGAACCTATTAACAATCCCATGATTAATGTGTGCTTTGTGGAGATGTAATAATATAAACCAAAACCAACCTTTGCAAACCAGCCATGTTGCTGTTGTCAGCCATTTTTGATGCCAAAATTTACACAGACCTGAAGCTCCTCTCAGTCCTTCCTTACTCTTTAAAAGGACACACCCTTTTTGCAAAATGTGATATACTATTATTTCAGCTGTTCTGTAGGACAGTAGTGGTGCTCTCTTCCTCTCATTGTTACTGAGTGCTGGATACTGGCTGGATGCTCCACATGCTAACTGTTAGCCTCCTGCCATTCAGGTGGACCCCCGACCCCCCCCCCCCACCCCCCCCCACCCCCAGCAGCTAACATTCTGAAAAATAACTGCCTTAATCAATTAAAAAAAAAAAAAAAAAAAAAAAAGGCTGACAAATACATAAAACATATGTGATAGAGTAGCGTGCAGGAAAAGAAGAAGCTAGCCACAACATTACTTGCCAGCTATAACAGGCAAATTACAGTTAATTAATATCACATTTAATATCACATTTTTCACAATGGGTGCACTATCCCTATAAAGAAACACTGTCCCCGCTCCCAGCTCTGGAAATTCAAAATGGTGTAAATCCATGAACCAAGTGAGCACAACAACCAAGGCTGGTGGTGACACATTCAAGGTCAAAACGAGAACATTATAAGAAAGATAACAAAGTATGTCATGGTTGGTTTATCTTAGCTATTAGCCTCGCTATTCCTTGGTGGTTTTGCAAAACACATTTAAATACTGTACATCCACACTCTTGATACCGCCTAGTGGTCAGTTAAAACTACATAGTGCAGGTTTAAATAGATGTGAATAGAAGATTGGCAAAATCGACAGGAAACACAAAAATAACACTGCTTTGAATTAGCAGTGAGGAAGGATTTTAAGATGGGGGGCTGTGAGAGTGTGTGTGTGACTGTAGGGGAATGGTGTAACAATGTAAACTTAAAAGTAAGCCGTTCATGCCTATCGTGAAATTTCACTCTGGCTTTATAATGTCATTTGAAAATAGATCACAGTTGTGTATTCAGAAGGGACAATTCCTTGTCAATTCACCAAATTCAGCATGTAAATAGGGAGAGAATTGAAAGTCCTATAGACAGAGCACTCATTCTTGAATATGACAACCATGTCATGTCATAAAATTTTCAATATTTGAATTTTAAAGCAGGTCCAAAGTCAGTAATGGCTGCAGTGAAAGTGACTGCACCCCTGTTTGATGCAGGGCGAGGGAGCAGACCTGACATGCCAGTGTGTTGTGACAAGTCCTTTCACCTTTCTGTTTCAGGACATAGGGTCAAGTGTTGACACAAAGATACAAGGCAGAGTCGATCTTAAAAGTAAAAAAACATCAGCCATAGCCCACTAAGCTACCAGAAGGTTCAAATGCTTCTCAGTGTTTTTTTTTTTTTTTTTTTTTTTCTACAGCTCTGTTCTTATGTCATAGAGTTTTGGTGCTTCAGAGGTACTGCAGTACACAGTGTGAGAAACAGTACAATGTCAGAGTTTTGATAGAACCCCTTTAGTATTTTACATCATATCTGCTGTTGTCAGTTTACATTAAATTCACGCTCTTGAATGTAAATTCTTGTAAAAACATCTTTACAGATATTAAATTTGCCTTACATTTGACCGTGATGATGACTCCATACTGATGCACTCCATTTTGTATGACTAAGACAGTTTGCTTTCTTAGGATGTGAGAGCCAGGGAAGCTGTATGTCATTAAAATGTTAAAGAGGATAATTTTTTTTCTCCATTTTTCTCATCTCCTGGAGGGTACCATGTGTTTGCTTGTGTGTGTCTTTGTGTCTGTGTCTTTATGACTGTCTGAAGTAAATGTAAAAGAAGTTGGAAGACTTGTACAACAAGGATTTTCAAACTTTTTCATGCTCTGGACCCCCTAGTTGACTTGAAATTCCTTCATCCTGAAGACCCTGATATGAAAGGATATTTTGGTTGGAGTCAATTATGAAATTGTTTATGTTTGCATTGTTTCATTGTTATTGTACATAATGTCAGAAATAATCACTCATACATAGTGAATCAAGCCAATGAATAAATTCACTTGATTTCTCTAAAAAACATGATTAGAAATTAGCACAAAAAAATGCCAAGCCCCCACAAAAGCAAAAAAAAAAAAAAAAAAAAGCCTCAGATTAGTAATGCTGGATCAACATCATAGTTCTTGTGTTTAAATATGAGATAATAATAATAACATAAAAAATATTATTACTGTTAGATTTCTTGTGTACAAAATGTTTGTGAAAGGCATCCTTTCACAAACACTTAAAGTACAGTGAAATTAAACGATTGCTCATTTTGCTGCGGACCCCCTGGAAGACCCCTGGAGGACCCCTGAGGATCCCTTACACCACTTTGAAATCCCCTGCTGAGCAGAGCTTGGGAGAGTCAAGCCAAGGCCTTCCATAGCACAGCACTGGCATACTGCAGGAGACATTTGAATACCTGATGATAAACACCAACTAAACTGAACCATACAACCACCACTGAGGAATTTCAAACAAATTCAAACAAGCATGTTATCTGGAGCTTAGATGGCCTGCTGGGCCCACCAGTGGTATAGGAGGAGGGTTGTGAGGTCACCACATTTCCAGTTTTCGTCATCTATGGGCAGCATGAAAGTTGCCACCAAATTTCATGGTGATCCACAAAATAGATTTTGAGAAATGCCATTCTCGATGTAACTGCTGACAATCCGATCGACTGATTGGTTACGTCCAGGTCCCAACAACACTGCAAGAGTAGTTTCACTATTGGTGCAAAGAAATCAAACCCAGTATTGGCACAGTATACAGATGCTACTTTATTTCATTTTGCCTGAATCTATGGCATGGCAACATGTGCATTTGTATGTCATGCCAATAAAGCTCACTGAATTTAAAAACTGAAATAGAGACAGAGAAAGAAAAGAAGAGAAAAGAACAAAATGCACACTCACAGGAGAGATCTTGGGAGCTGTCACATTAATAGATTTTGTTGTGTCTATAAATTTCATATATTTTCTTCACTAGTTACTCTATTAGTTATGCTAGTCTCCTATTTGTTACTGCCACACTTAATTTGATTTAATAAATTCTAAGTTTTGCATTTCATTTGGTGTCATTGATGCAAGCCTGTGGTTTGTATAAAAAATTACTTGGGAAACTGGTCAAGGGCTTTTTTCCTTCTCCAAAAATCATTATTACTGTATATCCAGGGATTGCCTGGAAATGAAAAATGGCCCTGGAGCTAATAAAGTTATTAAAAGCCATGCCCCTATCTCTTCACCTGTTTCCAAATTACACATGAGAAGTGCTACTTATTGCCATCTAGTGGTCAAAAGATGTGACAGCAACACTTAAGACAGAGAACACTACAGACAGAGAACACTTAAATGGGTTACTACAATCCCTTCGCCTAAAGTCTTGAGTGAAATACAAGTCTACATTTCCTCAAAAGGAGAGCAACACATTGCTCTTAGAGGGATCCTGGCTAAAAAGGAGCAGATACTGGCATCAGAATCAAGGTAGAGGTAGGTGACATTACACTGTCTTCTCTTGCACAAATAAAAGGGCCTGTGACAGAAACAATAAAAGTGATTGTTGTGAGCTGAATCTTTTTTCGTGAAGCTTTGGGTGAAATATAGGGAAATATGTATAAAGTTTTGAGCACTCACCACAAGGGTGAACATGTTGCTTGGTAAAGTTGGCTTTAAGGCCATACCCACATCTAGTCCACACAAGTCCACACAAACTCCACATTTTTTGAAAATATCTTGTTGTCTTGGTGACATGAGTATGTGCAAAGAGGCTGAGGAGTGACCACAGCAGTTTGTTGATCCCAGAGCTAGCTAAATATGCGAGTACAAATATGGTCAACGCATATTAACAACAAAACTGTACAGAAAACAAAGTTGAAGGATAAAAATGAGGCTGAGTAGTTTATATGGACAGAAGAGGAGCTCCAAATGAATAAAAATGAATACAAGTTGTTCAGAATAACTGCATGCACAAAGAAGAAAAGTCACACTGCTGACATCAGTGTTATCAAATTGCTTTGTTTTCACCATTAACACACCAAAAGGAAAACAGCATTTTCAAAAATTTCCAAAAGATACATATCCAGTAGCCACAAAAGCTGTTTTCATGTGGAGAGAAGCTTAAAGGGCCTTTCACACAGCGAGTGGTTTGGGCGGCGCTCTGCGGTGGGTATGGCGCAGACGGGCGCAGAGTAGGGCGCAGGCATGCGCATTGTGCACGTATGTGGCGCTGGTTGCTATGCGACCGAAACAGACGCTATTGAGTAGTTTCCCATTCTGGCGCACTTTTTCTCTGGCGGACAATACAGCAGCTTCGGATGCATCATGTACCTGTCATTAAGTCAAAGGACAGCCCTAGCAGTAGTTCTTCTGACTCCCTTCCTTTCCTTCATATCTGTCCCTGAGGTTTTTCCACTTTTTCTTCAACTCTTCCACTGTAAATAGGCAAATACATTTCATTTATGAATTAGCTGAACTAATGCTTAATAAATTGTTACATGAATGAAGGCTGTATTTTCTCATGTCATCTGATTTCACCTGTTACCTGTTGTGTGTGTGACTTCACATGAGATTTTATAATAAATGTATGACTATACTGCATTGTCTTTGCGAGAGTAGTCCATATCCCATGATGTCAATCATATAGATTTCTAAATACGTACACCTCCTGTCCATTTAGAAAATCCTTTGTTTCAGTTTACAACAGTATTGGTGTTTAATTGCAGAAAAAAATTCACATATTGTGGAAAGGAAAAACATCATATATCTCTGCCAGTTTTTAAACACATCCGGTATTCCCAAATTGTGGGAGATCCCGGTAGGACTGTAGTCTGGTGTCCCACAGCTCTGCACACAGAGAACAGCCACAGTGATGCTTTCCTCCATCACCTATTTTTTCCCAATTCCAATATTCTCTCCTATTGGGCACGCCGAGTTGACGTCACAGGGCGCTGCATCCAAGTTGAAAATTTTCAACTTGGGCGCAGCACCCTGTGCAGGGGCGGCCCCTCTCGGCGCAGACTGGTGCGCCCTCGCACCCCGCGATCATATACACAATGAATGGCTGCGGTGGCTGAGGTCTGCGCCGAGCACATGCTATGTGAAAGCCCCTTAAAACAGAGAGAAGTAGTTGCATTAAAAAAGTCTCCATCTGAAATTGGGATCATAAAAATGGAAACAAGTTGACAACAAGTAGGCCTATCTTTGAAACAATCTGAGGTGTTTGTAAAAGAGAGAATACAAAATGGTACTTTTCTGGTGAATAGTATGATACCAAAGTCAAAGAATAAAATAAAAACACTGATTCTTGGGAATTTGGATAAAACAGGTTTTAATTTTGAAAAAAAAAAAAAAAAAGTGAGTTAAATTACAAAATCTGAAGGTATATCATTATAGGCCAAGGTCTTGGCTGTTCAGCAATGTACCGGTGCAACCTCCTCATTTTGCATTTTTTTCATAAAATAGGCATTTTTCCAGTTATTAGGCTACTTTGTTTTTGTCAACACTGTCACTGTAATGTTTTTTTTTTAATTTGAAAAACATATTTTTGTATTAAAAGAGACTATTACTTTAATAACTCAACAGCACCAAAGAAACATATTGTAAGCATATTCATTTAAAACCAATATAACTGCCTCTGACGGTGGTGACACTAATCTGACGGTGGTGACAGTGGCCTCATTAAAACATACATTTCCAAAATTTATACCACTCAAGTCAATGGCTTCTTGCTTAACAACTTGATTTAACTATTTGGTACCAAAAATAACAATCCTGAGCACTGTTATAAGCATTTTTCAGACTTCAGTCATCACCGTCACACAGAAAACCTGACGGTGGTGACGTCTGACGGTGGTGACAAAAACCTGCTCTTTCACATAAGCATGAGTTGTTCACATTAGCCAGCTTGTTTTCCCCCTGTTGCTACCTGCATCAGACCTCTTCTTAAAAAGTATACATTTATTCCATAATCTAATCTAATATTTTTTATACTGAAGTGACGGTGTTGACAATTTATGACAAAATATGAAGAGATTTAAGAGAAAATAGCAAACCATGTTGATTATTGACTGCGTAATGCCTGAGCAGGTATGTGTAATCTCGCGTTACTGCCACCAGTCCAAATAAGGTCAATCCGGAAGCTGTGACAACTTGCAGCGCGGGAGATTTCTTCCTGGTTGAGTGTTGACACGTTTTCTGCTGCTGACAGAGCTGTCTTGTATCCCACAGCTTCGAAAAAGTCCGTGATTCAGCCTTACTCTGGACGATGGAACAAGAAAACAACAACCAGACGCCAGTTCTTCAGAACGGGTAACTTGTTTGAACTTTTATGTCGCTCTTTTTTTCTCTCTTCTGAGCGGCGTGTGTTGCTGCACAAACCCTACGGCAACGCTCTGTAAAAACTGCCTCAATGATGCTGTTCTGAAAAACTTGTAGGTTGTTTAATACAGACTAAAAGAGCCTCGGCACGTGCGCTTTCCCTGTATACAGAAACTGAACCAAACTGCGTGAGAAAGTCCGGCGTTTTACAGTTAAATTGTTAATCGACAAAATGAATGTGCCATAAAATACAGCTCCAGAGGTGCCCGAAGTTACAAGAACCACTCAGTGAATCGGCACATTCATCAAGAAATACTCGTTTGAGAAGAATGACAACTATCATTACAGCGACCGAGGTTACCAGCCACCACGGTGCTGTGATAGCAGGACTAACGCACCACCTGAACAACGTTCACTCAGACAAAACATACGACGACGTATTAAGACACTCTGAGAAAAAAACTCGGATATTCTTCGAGATTACGGAGGTAAATTTACGAAAAAAGTCACAAATTTATCGGAAAAAGTCGAAATTTCCGGGATTATACAGTGACAAATTTATGAGAAGAAAAAACTCGGGAATGTTTTTTTTTCCCCCTCCCTTTTTGGTCAAGGAATCATGACGCTTCACTTTGCTGAATCCTAACATTGGTTCTTGGTTCCTTTGCTAAAAAAAAAAAAAAAAAAAAAGTAAAGATATATTTTCCGAGTTTTTTCCTCATACATTTGTGACTATAATCTCAGAATTTTTCCCTCATAAATTTACCACTCTAATCTCGGAGAATATCCGACTTTTTATTGTAGATTTTCGAGTGTTTTCTTTTTTTTTTTTTTTTTTTTCCTCGGAATGTTAGCTCCCGGTGCGTGATGAATGCCCACTGAGACATGTGTGACTGACAGCTAATGAGAGGCTTGGTGGGTGGGTGGGTCAAGAACAAGGCTTAGAACAAGGCTCAGGAGATCAGGACAACTCTTGTACCCCATCATAACCTGAATTATATGAACGCTTTGCTCCATTGTTTATGTTTTTGTGAACATCTGACATCCAAACATTTGATTCATGGCAGGCATACAAAAAGTGTTGTTTTAGTTCTATGGGTTCTTTGTCTTGTCTTGAACCAGAGGGCTTTTATCTTCCTCATCCTTAACATTAGTAAACAACGTGGCGTGCCCCCTCGTTTGAAACTGGAGTCTGCTTGTGTGTTTTGGTTTAACACTGATGGTGTGGCGCCTCCCCGTGGCAAAATCTATAAATTGAAGTTGAACACAGTTGATCTTCGGTGTGGGGGGTGGTCAAACAAGTAATCAAGGCAAGATGCTCATTCTCTATAAATAGAAATTACATTACTAATTTCTCTCTTAAAAGTAATTGTAATCACAATAAATAAGATATATATATATATAAACAAATAATTAATAAAAATAAATTAATAATCAATAATAAATCAGATATATGAAGACTAGGCCAACACATCGGTAGACATGTTCTCCCCAGTGAGAATCCCTATATTCTAAAACCAATATGATCAGCAGGGGCCAATATATTTTCCTGGTTTCTGAATAGTCTCCCTGACAATCTAAATTGATCTAACCTGCTTCACTGGTCCAGGTCTTTTCAAACTTTTCATGTTCTGGACCCTCAGATTGGCTCTCATCCGGCCCTGAACCCCCACTTGAAGTGATTTTGCCCAAGTCTCTGATATAAAAAATTACATATAAGTACATATACATACATACATATAAGTACATATTTTTCTATTGCAGCAAAAAATTATTAGAACATAGGCTAATTAAAAAAAATGAAGAAAAAAGACAATTAGCATAACAAATACAAGAAATTTTGTAAAAAAAAAAAAAAAACATAAAATTAGGAAAACACTGTTGAAAAATGACAAAACCATATTTATAATTATTAAAATTATATATTCAAATGTCCTATCACTGATGTTGGGTCAGATATCTTGTGTTTTAAATGGTTGTAAAAGGCATCTGAATGCAGGTCTCACAAGCTGCGTTCGGATGGAAGACCCTAAAGGACCCCTGGGGGTCTCCTGACCCCACTTTGAAAATCACTGCTCTCATCTCATGCTTAAATAGCACAAGTAATGAGAATGTTATTAGAACAGTAACTGTAATGTGATTACAGAGAAATTCTAATGTAATCTCTTTCAGTGCCTATTTACTGGGAAATGTAATGTAGTTACAGTAATCTGAGTACTCCAACACTACTTAACTGTAATGTAAATATAATAGAAATATCTAATCAATGTGTGTATGATCAAACTTTTATCATATATTTGGACTACACTGTAGTATACTTGTATACTTATTTTTGTCTTTTGAAATTATTTGTAGTAAAGTATACATTAGCCTATTCCTAGTATCTTAAATTTTACCATTTTAATTCTGGTTAATTCTCCACCATATGTGTTTTTATTCCAATTATTTCTCACCTTGCTTCTCTCTCTCTCACTCTCTCACTCTCTCTCTCTCTCACTCACTCACTCACACACACACACACACACACACACACACACTTCTTGGCTCTCTGCACACATACTCTGTCTTGCTGTCTCTCCCTGTGTGTCTGCTCTGACTCTTCTCAGCGGTGTGTTTTTTAAACTCAGCCAAAAAACTTGTGTCTCGGATCACCCTGGGTTTCATTTTCACCCATGATTCAGGCCAATCACATATGGAGGTGCCTTGTTGTAACTGACATATTGAAACAACCAAAACCACCCTTCATTTGTCCAACAGTTTGTAGTATTCAGGCATTAGGTACCTAATATTGATGCCCAACCCTAGTAAAGACATGTTTAAGACCACGTATGTCTGTGTCTTGGCAAACCAAAGTGCTGGTTACATGATGACGGTGACCATGAAGGGGGTGGGGGTGATTATGAAATTGTGGTGGTAGGCATTTCAATTTATCTTCCAGGGACCAAAATAAAATCATCTCCTGTTATTTTTTTTCTCTGTGTCGGTGTTCCTCTTCATGTTGCCTGGTTTCATCTTCTGTATATTCAGGTTAAAACAAATAACCCTGAATTCGCTCAGAAACATCAGATTAGTAAATGTTGTCCTTATCAGTCTTTGGTCTAAAAGTTAGCACTGTAGCTTTTAGGCAAAATATTGGGTGGACTGTCATTTCATTTAGCCCTCTGTCTGTCTCTCTTTTCCTTGTTTTTTCTGTAGCAGTGTAATTACAAAGAGGGAGGACTACCTGGAATGGCCGGAGTATTTTATGGCTGTGGCCTTCCTGTCAGCTCAGAGAAGCAAGGACCCAAGCTCGCAGGTATCCATGAAGTTAAACACACACACGCTGCACACAGCAACTGTTTTTCTGTGAGTCATGGATCTTTGGATAGTCATGGAATTGTGTCTGTTTGCAGGGTATCCGCGGGGTCTTGAAAAGTATTAAAAGGTGATAAATCAATTTCGGGAAAATCAAGACCCTTGTTGTTTTTTCACCTCGCTGACAGATGACGCACGACAGTGAACGCTCTTATCGTTTGGTCTCTTTGGTGTAGAGAGACGAGGAAAACAAACACGCATAAATGTGGCAATTAATCACCATCAGAAAAGTTACTGACTTCATTTAAATTTACCGTGCAATTAACTGACTTATCGTATGTCGCGACAGGCCTATCGGTCACCCACACACTAATGTTATCAGAGCGGAGAAGCAAACTCTGCTGTGTACACTGTGTGTTTATGAGTGCTGCTGCTACGATAATGATGTGTCATCGTTGCTGTGTTGCCCTGTGGCATTGCTGCCACCAGACCTGAATGTTTCCAGCACACAGCTGCCAGATGGCAAAAACTGTGTACACACAAAGACTGAAATATGCGTACATGCTTTCTTTTCCATGTTTTTTCATCAGATTATTATAAAGCCGTGCTGTCAAAACTCGGAAACTGTGGAACAGGCTTGCGTTATCATTTGTATTTGCCGTAAATATCAGTTCTCTGCCTGCTCCACCAGTCTGTACACCTGTTGGTTAAACAAGCAGGATAAAAAAAAAAAAAAAAGTGCTGCATCGCCAATTGTGTTGAGTTCTCCAGCAGTCACAACAACTGTCATTATATGTGGCCAGTATACATGGCTGTGCAGGTCATTATACTGTCCATATAATTAATTCATCACATGGACCTAAGCCTTTGCATGATATCTCAGAAATGTATCAATGATTACTTTGTAGCATTCATTTCTACACCAGTGTTACAAGGTGTCAAAACTAATATAAAGAATATTAACAGCAAAATAAAATGTTGACTCTGACCTTATTATAAATTATATTATAAATTATATATTATATATTATAAATTAAAAGAATGATAAACATGAAACACACAAGTAATTATTCAGTGTTGTGTTAATAAATTTGCAACAATTAAATGAGTGAAGACAGTGGGCTCAGAAATGTTTCACCCTGACCAAACAGTGTAGTGGTAACTGGCTGCTATGGGCAACAGCATCACGTCAGGTTGGACTGCTGATGCATGGCACTAGTAATACAGAATAATAATAAACTTTATTAAGACCTTTTGCGATTAAAATTTTGATAAGCAAAAAAAAAAATGGCCTGCCACATTTATCAAGGTTGTGGAATCTCAATACTTAAGTCATGGAAAAATCAGGGAATTTTCTCCCAAATTTGGGTTTTCAACTGATTATAAGATCCCAAACCCTCCTCCTATTTGAGTGGGCACCTCCTGGCATTTTCTACCTATTAACAATGGAGGATGGTGGGGTGCCCTGGTGGCTCAGCTTGGAGAGTGTGTGCCATATATCAAGGCTAACTTCTTACTGCTGTGTCCTGCGTGTGATTTCCAGACCAAGACCTTTGCTGCATGTCATCCCCTCACTCTCCCCTGCCTTTCCTCTATTGCTATGGAATAACGAAGAAATGCCAACACTGTTGCTCTCTCTGGCTGCCACCACCTAAGCTAAAATACACAATAAATTGCTTTAGATTCCAATACTGGCTATGACACACTCGCTCACCCACCTCACCATCCTCCCAGATTACTATGTCCCCACTCACTTCTGTGTTGCACTGTAAGAGCTGTGTGCACCTCAAACAGACAATATCAGAGGTGGAGAAGGAGTTCACACTGCATCAGATTAAGGAGACCGAATAGGTTATGAACACTGTTGTGTCATTCATCCCTGCACCAGTTGCTGCAACACCAGAGCTTGATTCCACACCTCTGTGCCTTATCGCTGCCTAGACTGCCTGGCTCAGGCTGGGAGCCAGTCCCATTCCATACCAAGTAGAGCCGTAGATAGTTGTCAACAGGCCTGCATGTGGGAAGAGTACCTCTTTGCTTTTTATTATATTTACTGATAACTTTGATAAATTGGTCAACAGGGATTATACTTTACTTCCCTATCCCCTTCATACTCTTCCACCACTGATGCTGTTACCAGATGGTTCACAATGCTCTCAGTTATTGCTAGTGTGGTATGTCAGCCCAAGGCATCCACTAAGAAGAGACTTCTTTCAGCCTATTCCTCCTTCCTAGACATTGTTGAGAAAATGCTAAGCGCTATCTCCTTGTCAGCAATTTAGTTATTCACATCGGTTGCAATGACTTTCTGAATCAAAAGTCATCCTAATAGCCTGAAAGGCGATTTCATCCTTCTTTTAAACAATAGCCAGCCCTGTGCAATACTGTATCATTTTTCCCTCCTTCTGTGCTTTCTGTTTTACATTATCATTATCATTTTGGCACATTTTGTCATCAGAAAGTGTCGAATCATGTAGTAGATGAATTTGGGGCTGTCCCGATTTATCGACTTAATTGATTACATCGGTGACGTAAATATATTGACACGTACAACATACTGCCAAGTTGTCGATTACATCGATCACGCAATTTACGCAAACAGCGTACAGCAGACGTTGACATTCATGAACAGAAGTGGAAAAAAATTCAGGCGGAAAAGAAGGCAGCAGTGGCACCACGAAAAAAGATGGTCAAAGATGTCAAGTGTGGAGATATTTTGAGGAGACGCCAAATGACTTGGTCAGCTGCAGCCTTTGCAAAACGGAGACGGCGTACCACAGCAGCACCACAGCGATGAAGGAGCAGCTGAGGCGGCGACATCCCAGTGTGCTGCTGGAGGACGACATAAAGCAAAAAGCTGGACAGTCATTAAGTCTAACTAACTAATGACCAACTCACGCGAATTTCCAGTAACACGGTAGCATGAATGAGTTAAAGCAACACTAGGTAACTTTGACTGCACCCTGCTGCTTCCAGAAACAGATTTTATTCATATAGCACAAGTCATCCATCAAAGGCAACAAGTGTTGAACATAAGAATTAAAAAGAACATGATGTTAAATAAAAAAAAAGACGTCTTATTTTATTTCCCACCCGCAATTTGCAGTGATCCGCCTCTATTGATGATGATGATGATGAGTATTTTATTGATCCTTCACAGGAAATTACATTACATTGCTGCAGCAGCACACATTCATACATACATAAATAGATCTAAAAACATATTCTGCCCGAAGCCCCCTCTATTCCCTCTATAAGTGGGCGCCCCCGGTTGCAGCTGAGTGCCAGCTCCTCTGCAGGGGTGAGGTCCTCAGGTGGAGCACCCCTACCAGTAGCAGTTGCCTCCATTCTTTTTCTGGTGGCTACAATGGTACATATTTTCAGCTCAACTAATATTTTAACAAATACATTTCACATTTCATTATAGGCTACTTAACACTCTGGAAAATATTTTTATCTTATTTTCACCTGATGGCCGGTTCTTTTTTCACTATTCAGAATTAATATAGGCCAAGGGTTACTCAGTGCGCACACACACACACACACACACACACACACAATTAGGCTGATTGAAAGTAAATGCATTGCAGTTATATCGGTTCTCCTAAGATAGCCTATATTAGCCTATTATTTTAAACATACATCTGATATAATCTAGCCTACTGATAGGGCCTAATATCGCCACAGTCTTACAGTATCTAGTGATCTGAATGTTCAATTACCGTATTCATCTGAATATAAGACGATATTTTTTCCATTGAAAATGTCCTGAAAAAACACCCTCGTCTAATATTGAGGGTCTAAGCAAATACACATGTATTGTACTTGCATATGTAAACCAGTAGGTAGGCTCGCCTGATGCCGCGATTACCGGCGAATGGCCGCATTGCGCAGTCACTAATCAACCATGTTGTCTGTGTCATTGTCCGTTGTGCTGCTGCAGCCGCGTATGAACAAAAGTTAATTTATTATTAAAGGTATATATGGCAGTATGTGTGCGCCGCTCACCTGTCAGATCCAGCAGACCTGACTGGGTGGGCGCGGTACCGACCGGTGCAGCGGCCGGCCCGCCTGATGCTGACCGGTGCCTCGGCCGGCATCAGGCGGCAGTCGTTTCGCGGGGGTTGTGACACTCAAAAAATGTATCCACCATTTTATAGCCGCTTCTTTTCCCGTTATTGTCTATGAGAAAATGCTTTTTGTGTTGCTGCAGTGCTGCCTGCTCGTGTTCTGTGCTGCTGCTGCTCTGTGATGATGTAAGGGACTGAGCCTGAGTGTGGCAGTGTCTCAGATGGATGTGATTGACTGAAAACACGCACCAACATGTTTTTTGTTACGTTTTGTTTTAATCTCTTGTAATTGGCTCAAAATCATGCTCAAAACACATCCAAACGTTAGGGTTAGGGTTAGTTTTTTTTTTCTTTAGAAAAAAGCTCCCGAATAATGAGGAGAAACTTCGGACAGAAAAACTATTCGGGATCAAAGAATTATTTGTGTACTTCCGAATGTCGTATTCGGGTTCGGGTACATCCCTACTATGCAGTCTTTGTATGACTGCTTGCATTGAGCCGTAACCTCCGTACTGTGACTGTTCAGGAGGAATACTGTACTGTGATGCACCTTGTTGCTTGATACATTAAATATCACATGAGTGGTTGTATGCAGAAGACAATCACAGCCATAGTGCCATACATTTTATCCCTGGGGATCCCTTTAAAACTCATTACTGTGCTCTCTGTCAGAGGTTTTTTTTTTTTTTTTTTTTTTTTTTTTTTTAATGTTTATTTGACAGGGGTGATATTTACAACATTGCCACAAAACAAAAGGGTAAACGGAATGCATATAAGACATCTAACTAACTAATTTGCAGTCTTTTGGTTGAATGGTCTTTGCTTGGTGATTGAAGGCAATAGCCCTTTACACTGGGAATTCACCGGGAAAGTTACCCTTATATATTTAATCTTTTTTTTAAAAGCACAAATTTGAATGTCATAGAACAGGCTCGCAGGACATTATTACTCTCTGATAAATACTGAGCTTGGAGGGTCAACATTTAGTTTATTTGCTCCAAGAAGAAGTTCCACGGACTGTTATGCAGAAATGTTCAAAATTTCACAGGAAAACTAATCTGTCAAACCTCTGACTCTCTCTCTAGGTTGGAGCCTGTATAGTGAACCAGGAGAATAAGATTGTTGGTATCGGTTACAATGGTATGCCCAATGGTTGTAACGATGACTTAATGCCATGGTCCCGAGCAGCTGACAACCGTTTGGACACAAAGTATCCTTACGGTAAGTCTGCACGTACAAACACATCACATTCTTCTTGCTCTTTCACATAGCCCAGAAAAGGACAATAGGCATCAGTTCTTTATAAAATGTGTTTTGTTGCCAGACCCGTGCTAGCAGGGAGAGGTCCTAGAAACTAGTGTCACCTACTGACATATGTTTTTTTACAACTAACCTAGTGGAGCCTCCTTGTGGTAATGATGTATGGGCTACTAAGTTACACTAGATTTTTATGATTTGTAAAACCATCAAAGTGCCATAATCTACAAAAACCAGGTTGTGAATGTTTAAGGACCTACAAACTACACAGAGAAAAACATGAACTTCATAATTGTCATGGTGCTTGCATGGCTAGTAAAAGTATCTGCAAAGGAAGACAAGATGGTGGGTGCATGCTCCGTGCCACATGGCAATTTAAAGGCTTACATGTAGATTATATGTAGATGAACAAAACTATTTTTACCAAAAAATCAGCACACTTCATTGTTAGAACTTGAATTAGAACATCAGAATTGTGGCATAAAAAGGGCACTAAATTGCACAATTTATAAATTGCTTCATGGAACTCAAATCATTTGACCTGTAAACCAGAATATGCAAAACTTTACCTTTTTTTTTTTTTTTTTTTTTTTGCTGTAATGTAACCATACATCAATCCAGTCCTACCTCTTGATGGCACACTGTACACTTTACTAAGGACCACTTGAATTTAAATCAGCACAACTGAATGTAGCCAGTGGTCCTTGCCATTTGATTTTTTTCATTATGTTGTGTATATCTCTACTGCCACTAAACCGGTACATTTTCTCATTTTCAATTGAGTTGATTGAAAATGAAGCCCGTCAGACCCAAACTATTTCAGACATTGATCATAGGTTTAAGAAGTGTGGCATACATAATTCCAAGGTTTCTTTTCCCCCCAAGAATTTATATATGGAAATGTCAAGAAAATCATTGTTTCCGTTACATTTTGGAGCAGTGGGACACCTCTGCCAAGTTGCATCGCATTAGAGGTGTTCCATGATGGGTTGAAGGACCGCCTACTCACCTGATGTCTTCTGTCTTCAGCTGTGATCCAGCTCAACACCCCTGAAACCAACCAGATCGTCACTTTTCCAATAGAAAAAAATCTCTGGCCTGACTCTGCCCAGTGCAGCTCAATTGCCAGCTGATGGGCCAGATGCAAAAATGCAAACTGAAGTGCAGGTCGGCTATAAAGCAGCTGTTTAATGAGCAAAATCAGTTTACCTGACACATGAGAGAGATGAGAGTGATGTGCATTATGTGGTGGGGGTGTCAGAATCGTCTTCCGACAGTGAACAGAAGACAGAGTCTTAAGAGGGAGAGGGGCAGCAGCTGAGTGGACCTCCAAGGATGGAACAATTTCCTGTTCTGCTGACACAGGGGAGACATTCTGCTACATCCCTTAACCCCACAGAGTCATGCTCGGGCCAACTGCGTACGCCCTGGCCATTTTAAGGTACATCAAGAGCTGCTTCAGTCTCCTCTTCACTGCAGAATCCTCCACCTGCTAATTGTCAACACCAATCTCCATGGGAGCAGGCAGTCCCGTGAGTGGAAAGGTGTGGATGCTTTAGGGGATGGAGGTTTTCCTGGGACTTCTCATCCTGGCCGGGGTGTACAGGTCCCGCAATGAGGCAACCAGGAGCTTGTGGGATGAGTGGTCCGGTTGGGGCATGTTTCAGGCCACCATAACCCACAAATGATTTGTCCTGATTAGCGCTGACCGGCGCTGATGAGACCCACAGGAGGGACAAGCTGGTGGCGTTCTGCGATCTGTGGGAGAAATCGGCCAGCCGCCTCCCCAAGACATCTGTGTCGACAAACAGCTTGTGGGGTTCAAACAATACATCCCAAGCACACCAGTAAAATACGGACTGAAAATGTGGGTACATGGGGAAAACCGAAGGGGGACCCCCCCCCCCAATAGAAACCAGGGAATGAGGGTGGTCCTAAATGATGGAGGGGTTCCAGGGCCACACCATCACTACAGATAACTTCTTCACATCGTTAGCCTAATGTTTTTGCTTTTATTTGTCTTATGCAGCTGGTTGGCACATCCAGCTGCAGACGACAGACCCGTTGATGGCCCCTTGTGCTGTTCTACAACATGTTTCCCTCTACAACACTTTCATGCTGTGGATGGTCACCCTGAGTGGAGCCATGGAAAATCCCAAAAACTGAGGTTGTTTATTGAAGATGTGCGTTTGGTTGGTTGCGCAGGTGCGTGACTGTTGTGTGATTAGAGTGGAGCCCCGCCCTCCTTCTCACAAGACAGCTGAGCGCATTCCGACCTGATAGACCCTACACTGAAATTATATGAATTAGATTAATAACCAACCTGAACGTATTTAGTTTTGATAAAAACGCGGTCTAGACATATTCTATAGAAATGTGATGTTAAATTATTTCTGTTATATTATTTATTTTTTAATTTGAAAATTAATTAAATTAAGTTAATTTAGCGTGACTTTCTGGTGAGGCAGGAGGCTCCGTTGGCGAGGCGCTGTGCCCCACCACTGATGTTTCTACCAATCCATAACATTTAGTGTATGGAAAATAATTCAGTTTTGTGTTTTTCTTAATCTAAAATGTTAATGGCATCACATCAGAAACTGATATTTAGATAGATAGATAGATAGATAGATAGATTTTTATTGTCATTGCACAATCATGTACGTATAATAATGCAACGAAATTAGGGCTCAGTCCTTTCGGTGCAGGGGAGAATAGAAAGCATCGTGCATCTTGCTAGTTGAATAGCCAAGTCCAGTAATAGATGGCTGCAGCCATGTCTCTTATATCAGAAAAAATTCAACAGTCACGGAAACACTTTTTGGATGTGCAGTTCGTCATCCCGTGTTCGCCATGGACCTGGCGCTGGAAAAAGCTGGGAGGTGGCGGCCCAAAGGGCTGTCCTTTCAGCCGTGCTAACGCACCGGCCCTGCAGCCTCGACGTCCTCCGGAATGTCCTGGCAGCGACGAAAGTCCGGTGAAATTGGCATCCCGCAGCGCAATCCCAAGCTCAAAAGGTCCTGATAACTGTTGTTTCCTTTGCTTGTTTACGTTTCCTCCTGGACTTGTCACTGGGAAGAACTATCCACAGAGACCCCGGTGTTCTAACGGTGTCCTCCGGAATGTCCTGGTAGCGATGAAAGTCTGGCGAAATTGGTACCTCGCAGCACAATCCCAAGCTCAAAAGGTGCTGACGACTGTACGTGTACATTGCCCAACATAAGGTGGTGTTTTAAGCTAAAAACACAACCGTTCACACATACAAAAACATATAATACAGCACCGAGAGTGGAGAGCTGTAGCCGCTGCGTCTATGCGCGCTGCCATGGCAACCACCAAAATATATTTAAAATATTTAAATATATATTAAAATATATTTAAAAATATTTAAAGGGTGCAAATTATAAAAAAATATATTTTGTAGTTATGGTCACAACAGAAATATTTCAAGAATTTAAACTCATTTAAAGAAGAAAAAATCAATATGTAAAAACTTCACAGCAATTTTAAGTAAAGGTATAATTTTTACTCAAGGGTCTGAAAGTGTATGTGGGGGTGGGGGGGGGGGGGGGGGGGGGGTCCATAGCATTTAGTTTCTAGAACAAAGTTTTTTTTTGTTTGTTTGTTTCTTTTAATACAGGAACATTGAATTAACAAACTGGCAAAGGGTTAAAATCCTGAAAAATAATGAATATTTTGTAGTATTGGAGAGCTCTGAAGTCACTGAAAGCAATTAACCAATTGAAGTTGAGATTTATAATTAATATGTAAAAGTACACCCTATCAGTGCCCTCAGTACAAAAAATGTACCAAGGTATAGTGTTTTAAAGGGATCCCAGAGGGATAACCACTGTAGATGACATTAACATAGTAAAAAGATAACATTAAGAATTTTGGACGTGGACGGTTAATACTGACTTTGAGGCAGTTTAAAATATTTTTGGGATGGTTTCTGGGTGGAGAAAAAAGTTAGCCTGGAGCCCTGAGTGCGGTGCATTTTGTCCTTGTTTACATCCAACTCTAGGAGAGGAGCATGATGTCCAATGATGTAGCGGTTAAAAATCACTCAGATTCTATAGAATTTAACATGAAATCAGAAGAACATAAAGCTGCAGTTTTGTCCCATGTCGATTTTGTTTATCCTTCATACTCTGGCCCATATGGTTGTGAAATGGGTCATAAATTGCATCCTAAGTGGTCTAACAAAGCTCTTAAAGACTTAAAATTTAACTTGGTGGACCCTGCAGAAACCCTGCCCTGTGGCAGGGCCTTAGAGCTCTTCTTTTTTTTTTTTTTTTTTTTTTTTTTTTTTTTCAAAAACTGCTTTCAGCCAGGCTGCACACTTTGCCACGGAGGCTGATACACAGTGCCCTCTCTAAGTAGTGGGTCAAAGAGGCATAATGTATAAACACATCAGTGAGTATGTTGTGAAGTTTGTTCTGAAGTCAAATGTTTTTTTATTTCACAGTTTTAAATTACCTATTGATATTCACTCTGACAGCATACCACCCAGGTGCAACAAAACCTTTTCACTCCATGCTGAAAAAAATCCTAGAGGAAAAACTGATTCACATACATGTTTAAAGATATTCCTATGTGCAGCTAAGGCCAGATTTCCCTTGTTGCCCGTACTTAGCTGCTTCAAGTTCAGCTCAAAGGCAGGACAAAATATAGACCTGTAGGGGGAGATAGATCATAAATAATGATGTAGTTTACTGTTTACATTCTCTCTCTCTCTCTCTCTCTCTCTCTCTCTCTCTCTCTCTCTCTCTCTCTCTCTCTCTCTCTCTCTCTCTCTCATATAATAGCTTAATTAGGTTGGACTGCTATTACCAGATGTCATCTTTTTTGCTAATGCACCTGTGGGTGTGTTTGCTTGCATGCATGTATGTTCTTAACACGTGCTCCCTTTATCATGACTGGAAATTTTCAGTACTGTTCCTTGTGTTTGTATGTGTGCTATGATTTCCATGTTTAAGAGATGCTGTTTCTAGTTTAATTATATATATCATATTTGTGTCTGTATAGATTTATGTATGAGTGTTGTGTTCTCCTTACTTGGGTAGCCATGACTAAAGGCGTTGTTAAAGGATTATTTTGTGTAGCTTTCATCACTTAGTGACCAGCTGTTGCTGCTTTAGAGTTCAAAATCTCATTACTTTGCCAACGATCACAATACATCAGCCATTATAAGCCAAAATGTTCCAGTTACAACTCAAACATCTGGGACTCACTCAAGGTGAGAATGTGAATTTGTGTTTTGGCTGTCGATGTTTATGCTGGTGTGTTTGCCACTGTGTGTGTTAGTGTGAGGGTGTGCTTCTGTGGGCAATTTCGATGAATGAAGTATTCCACAAGTACTCTTGTTCTCTAGTTTTTTTCCACCTCTCTTTGAAAGAGTCAGCTGGCATTAATGAGGCTTGATCTTTTGTCGTAATGACTGGCATAAATTTAAGGGCGTATTCCACGAAACCCAGCTGATCTAGGCACACCAGCTGTTCATCTTCTAGGTCTTGGAAGAAAGCTTTCTTGTCTTTTTTTTTTTTTTCGCATCCACCAAATTTTATTTTCTTTATTTTAATCTTTTTCTTTCTCTTTCGTTTTTTTTTTTTTTTTTTTTTTTAATATATATAAAGCTTTCTTGTCTTTCTCGTCTTTTAATGTAGATTTCCCTGGCATGCCTGGGTTAAGTGCGAGTATGTGAGGTTTACCATCATTTGTGTGACAGCTGTTCCACAGTAGTGTGAATGCTTTCTTTTACAACATATAAACAGTAGTAGTTTAGGTCTGCAACTAACAAATATTTTTATTGTCAAATAATCTGCGTATAATTTTTTTTTTTTTTTTGAAAAGGAAATTTTGCACATCTATTCCATGACATAGGTGCAAAGAGGACCTTGTATATCAAAAATCTTATGCAGATACTGCCAAACTTGCAATATACAATACATTTAATTGCATTTACTTATTTATCTTGCCTGATGAAAGTCCAATATTAAAATGTTGCAAAATAATGTGTTATTACAAGTTTAACATCTATAGAACATTAAAACTATTAATAAATCAGTGTTTCCTCTGTATTGAGTTAGCAGTGGTGCACCACCATAGCAAGGAATCCAAACCTGCAAGAGAAAATGTATTAAAATAAATCTTGTACTTTAGCCTTATAATTATGTATAGTAGTAATAAGTGTTAAGGTTTTTTTGGCATTTCGGCTTTATTTGACAGTCACAATAGAGAGAAACAGGAAAGACAGGGAAGAGAGGGCATGACAAGCAGCAAATGACCTGAGGTCGGATTCAAACCCAGGATGCTGCGATCAGGACTCAGCCCTAACACATGGTGTTAGGGCAAGTCTGAACAGGTTCTACTTGCCCCCGTCTATTTTTACTTGCCCCGGGCATTTGGGCAACCGTTAATGTCGGACCCTGGAGTGATAAATGTTAGCAAGTTGCAGTTCTGTGCAGTTCTGAAAAGAGAAGATAAGGTTAGATAAAATAATAAGACACTTAAGTGTCTTATTATGATATCAACAATTTAGCAGCATGATGTCATGTTGATGCATTTGCACACCCTACAACGCAGTCTGCAGCACTCTCACCACAACAACAAATGGAGCAGCGTCAGCCTCTGACCAGGAATTCAGTGTTCTCCACACCACCCAGGAATATTGACAGCCCCATTAGTATAAGGCTTATAAGAGACAAAGTATGTACCTCGTGAGCCTTTGCCTTTGTGTGGGGAAAAAATGAGTGGCAGTTCAAGTTCAACATGCACCACAGCAAGCTATAGGCTAGTTTACATTTACTTGCCTGTGGCAAGTAAAATGAGTTGTACAGTGCACATAAAAGATACTGCAAAAGATACTATTTGTGTCTATTGAGCTACTGTGATCCCGTTCCCAGAATAAGGCATTCACAGTTACATTTAACAGCCAATCTCCACAAATACTGGCTATTTTGATCATTAGTCAAACAGGCCACTAAAATCAATATTTGCTGGCTTTAGAAAATTTTACTGTCAAGCCCTGCAAAGGCAAAGAGTGAAAAATGAAGTGGTTACTTAGAGTTAAATGACTGCGGGTGAGCAAGTGGGCCAGATATTCCCGTTCCCCTCTGCGCTTTTGTGTATGGTCAGTTTAGCAGAGTTTGGGCCAATTAAAGAGTATCCATTTGGTCATACTTACACTTATGTATGTTCCTTTATGTTCCTTTATGTTCCTTTAAGTAAATGAGCAGCGTTGGTACGCTGTAGGAACCAGGAGAAAAACATGGCCTAAATTGGGTCCCTTGAGGTTTTTTATGCACAGCAGAGGTGCATTTGCCATGTAACATTGTAATGGTTATGTTAAGAATTTCCTGGGGAATTTGGGTTTGCTGTGGTTGTTTTTCAAACAGACCTTGCTGTGGTTTAGTGACTTGTGGATATTAACATGCACTCCTCACTTTCTGTCTCAGCTAAAGGCCATTTAAAGGTTTAAGGTTATTATCAGTATTTTTTTTTAAAGTAACACTATGAAAGGTCCATTTGATGATAATGCACAGTAATTGTGATTGTCATTATTGCTTATATAGGTTACTTGTGTATGAGTGTGTAAAATTTTTACTTTATGTAAACTTGGTCAAAACTAACTGGTTTTATGTTTGTCTTTTAGCACTGTATTTGATGCATTGCAGTGCCCTGCAGTGCCTCAAAACAATCAGGAGCCAGGAGATCTTATTTCATTGGCAGATATCTTATGACCATGACATGACACCTGCCATTAGAGCTGTCGTGATCATGAAATTATAGCTGACTAGTAATTTTTGTGCAAATAATTGCAGCTAACAATTTGTCTGTTTGGGAAGGAGCTATACTGCCTATAACAAGTGTGAGGTATCTATACCTATTAGGCTTGGGCCAATATTCAATATTACCGAATATCGCAATATTTGCTGTCATATGCAGTATTTTTCACAATATCGATCATCACACAGTTGTTACAGCATCATCGGACTTTTATTTTGAAAGAGAAATGTATGCGGAACTGCTGTGACGCGGCAAGATTTGGATATGCATGCAGCGTTTCAATACACAGACATTGAGGATTTAGTCACAAAGCAGGTTTAGTGAAAACTCTGAGTCTGTTAACCCTGAAATGAGGGAAACTCTGAGTTTTTCTGTTTCACAAAGGCAGGTAACTCAAAGCAGAGAAGGAGGGGTAACTCTAGCCTGTTTCACAAAGGCAGGTAACTCAAAGCAGAGAAAGAGGGGTAACTCTAGCCTGTTTCACAAAGGCAGGTAACTCAAAGCAGAGAAAGAGGGGTAACTCTAGCCTGTTTCACAGAGGGAGGTAACTTAAGCTCTCGGTCAGTTACCGCAGTAACAGACTCCATGAAACTAACCTGGTCGGGACCAGGTTTTTCTCATGAAACCTCGAGTTTCTCTCTGTGTCCGCCCTCTTTCAGCCACACACCGTATTTAACTTCCTCATTCATTCAGTCAGCAGGCCAGTTTTGGCGTGGCATATTAGTTCTAACGTCTGTTATTTATAAATAAATAAAAAAAAGTCAGTAGGCCTTTATTAGAAGTCCATGAGTAGTGGGCTGTATGCTGTCACCTTCATCTTTACACAGGATCATAAGCTGTCATCTGTGAGGCGTGCGCGATGTTTGCTTTTAAGAGCGACACATTTTTTAACACGTGTTATTTAGATGTTACAAGATCACCATAATCTTCAAATTTAGAATTACATTTTAAAAACGAACGAACTAAAATAAAATACATTTTAATTAAATACTCATTAATTATTTTCAAAAGCCATAGGGAGCCGCGGCTTGCCGACCCCGGGCTAAGGCTACACATTAATCACCAGCAATCCCCCAGCAATCAGTTTTCCCTTACCAAAATTTAGCCTAACTGAGCCCGCTATAGCCTCTGACAGACAATATGTCGGCTAAGTGACCAAATCAGATCAAATTGGAATTATTTATGATTCAATTTATGATTTATGATTTTTCTTTCTCAATACTTTTTTGTTTTATTATGTTGCCTATTGTTTTCAGAAACATCCAACACGTGCACACACAGTCCCATGTTTCGTATTCAGCAATGGCAAAGAGACAGGTCACATACAAAATGCCTCAGCATAAAGAAGAGATGTTGGATAGAAACATTTATACACACACACACACACTCACAGGTGGTGCAGATTGTGATGATTTTGTTGAATGGGATGTATTGTGCTGAGTGGGACCATTTCCTGCCTCTGCTCCCACAGTGTGTCACGCAGAGCTGAATGCCATTATGAACAAGAACAGCGCTGATGTGAAGGGCTGCACTATGTACGTGGCTCTATTCCCCTGCAACGAATGTGCCAAGCTCATCATCCAGGCAGGTGGGTGTGGAGAGTAAACACACGCACACGCACACGCACACACACACACACACACACACACACACACACACACACACACGTCAAATGTGTGTAGGGTTCAGCTGAAAGGTAGAGATATTTTGTGTGAAAGTTAAGTGTATTTAAAGCAAAATTGAACTTGTGCTTGGTTTAATGTAAGGATATATAGCTCCCTGGCTGTAATGAGCCCACATGGTGGTGAAATATTCTCATCAGTTGATCCATGCTCTTCTGAGCTGCAATTCCACAACACTGTATCCCTTTCTCTCCATTGTCTTCCATGAAAAAACAAACCACAATACCTTTCTTTTTCTTTTCCTGTTATTTTCTGTTATTGAACGGAGGGAAAAAATATATATACATCATGGTTTAGCAGCCCTACTGTGTTGTAATGATCTTACCCAGGAAACTAGAGTCTATTAAAATTAAATTTGGCTTAAATTTGTCACCTCCTGATGAATATGGCTGTAAATGAATATAATTTGGAATACATCCATTTGACACATACAGCACATTCCATTTGAATGCACAAGGAAGGAGCATGTTTACATATTAAAATGTTAAAGTTCCCCTAAAATGACTTCGAGTTCTACTTCCTGTAAAACAGTATGTTAAATCATCGTCATTAAATCACCAATCGTACGAGTGGGTGTAAATTAAAATTTCAATCAATAAAACTTTACAAAACTTAAAACATCCTCTCTCATCTACCTCATCCTTTGAAATACAAGAGTGTTTCTCTCTCAAACTGATACAAACTACATCATGAAGCTCATTGAGAGAAGGCCAAGGGTTTGCAGCGCTGTCAACAAAGCGAAGGGTGGCTACGGGGTGGCTAAAGGGTGTGTGTGTGTGTGTGTGTGTGTGTGTGTGTGTGTGTGTGTGTGTGTGTGTGCATATGTATGTATATGGGTATATATATGTATATGCGTGTATATGCATGTATGTGTATATATGCATATATCTATGTATATATCTTAGGGTTGTCTCGATACTAAAATTTCAAACTAGATATCGATACCCAGGAAAATATTTGATACTCGATACCATTTTCGATACCGCGGGGATAAAAAAATGACAAATTTAAAATATTTGTATGCCTCATTTATACTCAAAAATAGCCTTTTCAATCAAAAAATAAAATAAAATTTTATTTTCACTCCGTGCAAATTGCAAAAATAACCCAAATAATATAATAATTTTACAACATTTTAACTTATAGTGCAAAAATAACAATGACATATGTTTTAGAACTACAAATTTACTACAAACTACTAAGCATTATTTTTATTAACATAGTATTGTTTTATATGATTGACATTTTCTGGAATTGTGTCAACGGTGGCTTTGCGCATGTGCGATTCATTTGCTGCGTGGCCGCGGAGTGGTGAGGGTCTCCTCTCTGCTCCTCTCCTGACTGCAGCCGCCTGTGACTACCTGTGAGGACTTTGGGGCGGGGGGAGGGGCTCGCGGCAGCACCCCCTGCTCGCTGAGAACAGGAACTGCAGAGGAACAATACGTGCTTTCATGTCAGTCTCCGAAATACCAGAAGAGTCTCCAATAACACCAGGAAAAGTCGCTAGATTTGTCTCTAGTCGCTTTTGACAAAAAAAGTCGCCATGGGGAGTTGGAAAGTCGCCAGATTTAGCGAGAAATTCGCCAAGTTGGCAACACTGGCCGAGTTGCTGGATCTCTGCCTACTGGGCGCTGTTTGGCCTACGGTGCTGCCTGTCGAGTGCACATGATGCGCTCGTGCACTGTAGTATCGATACTTTGGCAAATTAATATCGTATCCGGATACGGCCTTTTAGTATACTTTTCGGAGTATTGATATTTTTGATAATATATAATATATATATCTAATATATCTATATATGTATGTATGTGTGTATGTATGTGTGTATATATGTGTGTGCATATATGTATGTGTATCAGTGTTAATTTCGTTGACGAAAACTATGACAAAATATTCATCAACGAACCTTTTTCACGGACGAAAACTAAATAAAAACTAAATAAAAAGTCAGATATGATGACGAAGACTGTGACGAAATATAACTGACGCTTCAGTCAACGAATAAAAACGAGAGGAAAATGTTAGGGAGGGATGAACGGAGAAGAGATCCAATCAGAACTACCCTTTTTGTAGGACAAGTTTGGACGAAATCCAATCAGAGCGAATCTTTTGAGGGTAGGTTGATCTATGCAGAGCAACAGCCGCGGCAAGTGCAGTTAAACGCAGCAGCAGATCCACAGTCACAGGAGGAGGATAAAGACGAGTTTGCAGAACTTCACATAGTTTTGAGGACGTTTTCATGACAGTTAAGTTGTTTACCTACATTATATTTAGTTGTGTTTAGTTGCACAGTCTTAGTTACACAGCTTTGGTTGATTTCAGTTGACTTCGCTCGTTAGCAACATGCTAACATTTTGCAGTGCACCCGGTCTGAGCACATCATTGTTTTTGTGAGTCGATGTGAGAAGCTGGTTTAGGCTATCTTCAGACCAGATTTCGAGCAGAGTTTTGAGCTCTGCATCCGACCACGTCTGCCCCCGAGACATTTTAACATGTTTGTTTTCATTCTCCTACCGAAGATGCACTGTGTGTTGTTACTTCCTGTGTTTGGTCCAGTGTTTTGTCCGCTGAGCTTACACACTGCATACGAACCGCACAAGGGTTCACTTGGAACTGAACCGAGACCTACACTTTCTGGCGGACTAGGGTTCGCTTGTTTGGTCCGCACCAGAGTTCGGATGCATGTTCGCACCTGCCCAAACGAGGGCAGGTGCGAGGAAACAAACTCTGGTCCATTTAAAGCGGACCAAACAGCTCTGGTGTGAAACCGCCCTAAAACTCTTAGCATCACTCTTAACATCACTTTTTTGAACCATCCTGCGTGTTCCCCTGATCTAAATCCAATTGAGAACATTTGGGGTTGGATGGCAAGGGGAGTTTCCAGAAATGGACACCAGTTCCAGACAGTGGATGTCCTCTGTGAAGCCATCTTCACCACTTGGAGCAACATTCCCACTAGCCTCCTGGAAACACTAGCATCAAGCATGCCGAAACGAATTTTTGAGGTGATTAACAAGAAAGCTTTTTTGCCTTGGCCATTAGGAAGTCATGACAGTGTGGATACCTGACAGAAAATGACACTGAATCCACATTTTTGCGAAGATTTGGACTTTTAAAGGCTGTGGTCTTAAACTTTTGATCAGCTGATGAATAGCCTATTTCAGTTTAATGGTTCTTTGCAATAAATTGCTTACTCAATTTTTTTTTTGTCTCACTCCCATTTCTTCTTTTTGCATTTTGAAGCTCTACTTAGAACCTTAAGATCCAACAGTGCAAAATATAAATTCTTGCAATTTCTCAACTGGTCTTAAGATTTTGATCAAGAGTGTAGCAGGTAATGAGGTAATTGTGATTAAATTGATTTGTGAGCTCACTGGTGATTCCCACCTCTACTGCTGAGCAACATGTTAGTCTGCTTTAGTCATTCACCATCCTCACTTTGACTAGAGGCAACTTCACGACAGAATGCTCCTTGCTGCTGGAAACCTGCATGTGTGAGGAGGATGTTTTCATAATGAAGCAGGAACCTGGAGAGGAAACATAAACCCCACTGTGCAGACAAGTGCCTGTGTACTGTATATGTTTGACTGTGCTAGCCCACTGAGTAGTTGAGTTGACAGGTGTGTATGTAAGTTATCACCCTACAGTGCACCACAGAAGATGGGTAGTGTGTGTTTGCACATTTGTTTGAGCTTGTAAAAGCAGGGTGTGCTGAGCAAGTAGCATGTGAGATATTGACTTCCACTTCCAGAGTGTGCATGCTGTGTCTTGATATCTCAGCATGGAGGTGCACATGCGTGTGTGTACAGTCTGTCGTTAAAGGCTATCAATGGACTGTTTTGGACAGGTAAGGGTAACAGAGAGGAAGAGAACCTTGGTGTTTTTGTATTGGAGACAGCTGAGATTTTGTATAAATATTGAGTATCTTCAAATTTAATACTATCATTAACCAAACATTAATTTACATATGTGTCTGGGTCTAATTGTGTCATTAGAGTTGTGTTCTGGTGGGGTGTTGACCCAGCTTTGAATCTGGCCAAGGACCTTTGTCACATGTCATCCCCCTGCCCCTCTCCCACAGCACACACCTGACCCAATTAAGGCCCACATCTTCCTGCATGCCCTGTTCAGGTAGATCTGCTTCAACCAGTCAGCATGAAGCCCTTAAATGGATCAGGTGTGAAAGAGCAGAGCTGAAACCAAAACCTGCAGGACAGTTTGCCCTTGAGGACTGGGTTGGTGACCCCTGCTGTAGTGTTTATAATAAAAAAGAAAAATGATATAAACACTACTCTGCGTCCTCCGTTTTCATGAATACATTCTATTTAATTTAGCTAATTTAATTCAAATAAATTACAGCCTACAGCTCAGAGAGGTACTATTGATATATATTTGATTTCCCCGATTTGATTTGATTTGAGTTTTACAGTTATGAGTTCTCTCCTCCAGTCCTTTATCAACACCTGTCTCAGACGAATCCTAAGAATACAATGGCTGAATACCATCAGTAACCGGGACTGAGGCAGAGAATAGGACAGCAGCCTGTTGAGGAAGAGATCCTCCAAAGACGCTGAAGATGGGTGGGCCATACCCTTCGCAAGCCTGCATCCCACACCACAGATGTGAAGAGGTCTGGCCATACATGGGGACAGCGGGAGAAGTTGGCCCAGGATCGGGAGGACTGGAGAGCCCTTGTTCGTGGCCTATGCCCAAAGTTGGGCAGTAGGCGTAAGTAAGTAAGTTCTCTCGTCCGGCGTTGCCGCCATCGCTGCTGGTTGGCGCGAAATGCATTCTGGGATACCTGAATGTCCACACAAGTCACCAACTGATGCATCCTCGCTAAAAGGGGCGGAGCAAGAACACATCCAGGAATTTGGACCAAACTTGGTCAGATGCGAACTTTGAATTGGAACAGGACTTGGGTCGCGACTGATGACGTTTCACGTGTCCGCAGGAGCACAAGCACAGACAAGAATGCGAATTGAGAAACGCCCATTGATTAACATCCTGACCTCACCTGTGGAACAAACTTCCTGTAGATCTGAGGTCTGCTCAAACTGTCAGCTCCTTTGAATCAGGGCTAAAAACACTATTGTTCACTGAAGCGTACTGTTAGATTAAATACTTGCCTGTACTTTTTAACTACACAGTGTTGATTTATGCCTCCTCCGCACTCCAAGGACTACCTGTTGTATTGCCCGTACTTTTAAACTACACACTGTTGATTTATGCCGTTTATTTTTCTACTTCATTTCTTATCCTGACTGCTCTATTTGGGTTTATTGTTAAATCGGCTGCAAATGTCAGAGATTCCAGGGCTAAGGACTGAGTCCGGGCTGAAATCTCTAATAGGAGAGGTTTCAGAGTCTCAGGAATCAAGAGTTTGGGCTGTCGGCATCCCTGCGGGGGGTGACCGGGAAGTCTGAGTCAGCTACTGCTGTGACTCAACACTGGGGAGCATGCTGTGAATTCAGATCTAGAAGGGAGACGTCCTGTGATGGATCTTTAGAGTTCATTACGATCTGAATAAGACCAGTGTGTGGAACCTGTGTCCGGTGGGACGGTAAGACTCTGAGTGAAGGACTCAAGAGCAAATAGTGTGCACGCATTGGGTGTGTTATTAAGGGCGAAGTCCTATACAAAAAAAAAAAACAAAAAAAGAACAGACCCGACCAGCCTAATTCAAGATGGTTCAGAGCCACGGACAAGAGATCCTAGCTGAAATCTCTGACAGAGCCGGTTTTGAATTTAAACTCAAATTTTGTCTGGTTCACTTTTTGGTGGCAAGGAGCCGCAGGGGTGATAAGGCCTATCACGCCCTGGGCCCTTGGTCGTCTAGCTCAGGCAGTGTACTGAGCCTGTTGCTGTTTTATGTTACTGTATTTTATTATCGCTATCATTCTAAATTTCTATTTCCCTTTTTTGACTGTTTTTATTGTTTTAAATTGTGTCTTGTTGCTTTTAATGTTTCTGTGAAGCACTTTGAATTACCTTGTGTTGAATTGTGCTATATAAATAAACTTGCCTTGCCTTGCCTTGCCTTGACCTCCTGAGACCCTGGCCGTTTCTGTTGCAGTGTCTGGAGAATTACATGATCAGTGAAGTTACACTGCTGTGCCTTACAGCGCATAATTTGACTTGAATATCTTGATACATTATTCATAGATAATTTAAATAAATAATGAATAAATAATAAAGAGTAGATTGGCATGTTACTTATATTGTACCCTCTGTTTTCTTTAATTACATTATTATCTGACTGTATTTCTGGTAACATTAATGTGTTGACAGATGCAAGATAGATGCGTGGGGGGCATATGTGCCTCAAAGATTATTTTATCACCAAACATGCTGGGTGATAAAAAAGTCTCGATAATTTTCACGATAAAATCTTCCATGGTAACGATGATATACTTATGAAATTTATTTTCAATATAGTTGTTTGGGGTCCATTTTCCCCTACTACATGAACAGCCAATCGTACAGCAGAGAACCCAACATGTGCTATGAGTGGTTGATGGATGTTTCCAGCCATTCCTCTATTTCAATTATGAAATTGATCAATATAAAAAAAACATAGTGATAACATTAGCGGCCATATTGTCCAGCTCTATGTTCAGGTGTAATAAACAATTTAGTATGCCTTGCAGACATTCATTGTCATCATAGCCACGTTAAGATAATCTTTGTTTGCTGAATGCGCATTCCTGTGACATTATTTTTTTTGGAAACATGTAGAAATTTAAGATGGTTCAGAGAATTGCTCTTAGAAAATGCTCCTAACCTCTGAGATAGATCATTATTAGGAAGCAAGGCCCTGGTTTTGATAGCTTTTTACATTTACAGAAAGGCCTCATCAGTTTTATGTGGAATGATTTTGAATACAGTAAAAGGCAGAATGGCTACTGTCCATCTATATTCTAGAGACTTAAGTAAAGGTTGCTGTGCTAACAGGACAAACAGAGAAGTCGACATGTCCTCTTTCTCAACAGCTTCCTTTTCAGAACCTCATTACAGTAGGAACATGTTGTCACTCCAACTTCTCTTTTCGGGCATGATGAGAGATGTACGGTGGCCGCGAACCACCATTGCTGCAAATAAAAAAAAAATAATAATAATAATAATAATAAAAACAAAAACGCTGCAACTAAAAAAGAAAAACGCTGCGTTGCAAATAAAAAAAGCAACGATGCAAACAAAAAGCCAAAACGGAAGTGAATTACCGGGGACTATTATTGCTGATGCACAGGTGTTTTTTTATGTGAGAGAAGAAGACGAAGACAGCGCAAAACAAGAAGAAAAACGAACGAAGTTAAAAGTTACTGTTAAAACAGAATTTGTACTGCATTAACTGCAGTAGCCATGTGTTTTCTATTTTCATGGCAGATTTTTTATATTTGTTATATTTAAGCAATAAGCCCTGAAAAGCCGTGGGTTACAGTGATTTTACAACAGCTGAGGGGCGTTCTAAAATGTAAAATCGCCGTTGTAAAATCACTGTAACTCACGGCTTCAAGGGGCTTATTGCTTTTATAAAACGGTTACCCTACATATAGCCCATAAAATAAACACACAAGAAAAAAATCAATAATTTATTGGTAATAATGCAACAATAAAACTGAGAACTATTCATTCTTCCACCAAGCAAGATAGAGTGGACAGAATGGTTGCCAAGCAACACAGATGCTAAGATTGCTTTGTCATCTAGCGCCATCATCATGTTACATCAGGCTATCTGGGCTCAGGAGGTACAGTAGGCATGAGCAGTGCACAGTACTCCCTGTTCATACCAGGTGCAGCTTCTCTACATCTCCTTCACCCAGTAAGAGAAATGTCATTTTAGCCTCAGGAGGTATTTAATTCCTAAGAAAACTATGGTGTGGTGTAGAGCTACTGGAAGAGAAATAACTTTTGTAATTGGGAAAGACGGGGATGCCTCTGAGTTCCCATTGGTTTAGGGAATATGCAGAATAACTGGTTAATAAGCACATTCACTGCAGAGTTGGTGAATATGCAGTTTTTGTGGGAAATGTGTATAATGACAACTGAATTGGACTATGAGTATCATGCAGGCTAATTTGATAAGTAGCATGACTCTACTGTAGAGAAGACTTCTAACAGTATATTTTCTCTCCTTCTGTCTTTTTTGCCCCCTCCATCCTGTCGTCATCCCTCCATCTTTGTCCAGGCATTAAAGAAGTCATCTATTTTTCTGATAAGTACCATGAAAGCCTAGAGATGACTGCTTCCAGAAAGTTACTCAACATGGCAGGCATAGGATACACGTAAGTAACATACCTCTCTCTTCGCTTGCTCTCTCTCTCTCTCTGTCACTTTTTCACTCACTCACACACACAGTTTGTGACATTCATTGCTTTGTTGTCATTTACTGGTATGTATTGGTTTTTATGTAACAACTTGCTCTGTCTCCTTCTGCTCTGGTTAATTATTAAGTTTCCCCAAATGCCTTTCAGCAATCCTCAGAGAAGGGCATTTACATTGCAACAACATGTTGCAGCAAGGAATGTGTCTTGGTTTCACTTGTTATATAGGAATCAATTAATGGAGAGAAGAAAACAAAAACGTACAATATTAAAAGTATAGAGAGCATTGTAACACCAGCCATTACTTTTTGTTTGTGAGCAATCAAATTCATTCGATTCATTCAACAAATATATATGAGAAAAGTCAAGTGACTTCTCTGGGTGACTGTTACAAACAGCCTCTGCTTAATGTTGGAATGTGTCAGTGGCACATGTGTTCCTGGCCTGCCTACACATACACACATGCACCCAAAAATTTTTGATTATTGATTACTATCTAAAAATAGATAATTGATTATGGCAATAAAAGACTTTTTTATAAGCTTAAGTGAAAAGTAAAAGTGAATTATTGTCTGATGCCCCCATCAGATCATAGCACACACACACATACATATAAATCCCACCCCAACAACAACAGTGGTTCCTGGGTGACAGTCTGTTGAAAAAAAAAAATGACATCTTTGGCTACAGTTTAGGTTTGTCATGAGCAGCCCTCTTCAAATGTCTGCCTGGGTGCTTTTGTGGCACAATTTTTTAAACTCAAATGTGTCAGCACTGACCATGAAAAATGATCAATCATAATGTCCAGTTTACGTGTACAAAAACATGTTACAACATTGATACAGCTTCTTGAATTGGAGAAAGTGAAGCAGGGAGAGACAGGGAGGATGAAAAGTGCTCTGCAAAGCAAGAGCAAATGAGTAGAAGAAGAGAAGGATGACTGGCAAGTTCAGGTAGACAGACATTCTCAGCAGAAAGAGGTGAGTGAGGGGATGCATGCCTAGATGTACTTTATTTTTCTGACTGTTCATGCAGCCTATACATGGGTTTCAGATGGGTTATGTCCTTGATCTGGTGTGTGTATCTCTCTCGAGGTGTAATATTTTGATATTTTGTGTGTTTGTGTTTCGGGGTTTTTGGAAAAGTGTAAATCTGACCACTAATGATGTGCCCAGGGAGCCCTGGTCACTGTGAGATGGAGTGTAAGTTAATAGGTGGTGGGTTGAGCCTGAGGAGCGTGAGACGTTGAAAGGCAAGACAGAAAGAAGAGAGAAATGAGAGACATACACTATATCAGGGATTTTCAAACTTTTTCATGTTCAAGAACCCTCCAGTTGACTCTCATTAAGCCCTGGACCTCCATGTATAAAATTATTTAGTTAGCCTATTTGCCCTAAGTTGTTTATCCTTATAAAATAGTCTAGGAGTCATAAAATAAATTCAGAGTGGTGAGATTAAAACATAATGTTAAAATAATCACCCCTACATATGTGTCATAGTGATGTCTAGTCAATTTCAACCCTTTCAAACCTGAGCACATTCACTTGAAAAAAAAAAAAAAAAAAAAAAGCCATGAGTAAATTAACAAGAAATTACCAGATCATAAGTTAAAAAAATAGCAAAGGAAAAAAAATGTATTTACAAGAAATTTCTCAGAAAACTGTTAAAAAATACAGAAAATTAGCAACAAACAAAACAAGTACAAGAAAAGTAGATTTATAATTAAAATGATATACTTAAAGGTCAGATCAGTGATGTGATTTCTTGATTTCTTGTGTTTAAATGCTTCTAAAATTGAATTATTCCTGCCACGTATGTGTCTACATATGTGTGTAGTGCTTATACCGCTGTAAGGTGCTGGAAAGTTTTTGAAAATGGTTGGACAATCCTTGACTTTGATTCTTAACTGTTTTCACTGCATGTATGTCCTCATGCCTGTGCATCCTGTGTTTTCCCCCCTGTGTGTTGGCAGGCAGTTCAAGGCCAGGAGGACTCAGATTGTCATTGATTTTAATTCCATTAACCACCCTGGAATGCTGAGCAGCACGGCCAAGTCAAAATGAAAACCGCTCACCTTGGGGAGCCGCTGAATGAGGAAGGGAGGCTGGGGAGGAGAGCAAGAATGAAGAGATTGAAAGAGACTTTGATGCCTCTCTCTCTGTCTTCTTGCCCCCTGCTTTGTCCAAAGGAAAAACTCAAGGATACCACGACTTTGGCGTCTTTTGATATTTTTCATAAACGGGAAATTCAAGAAAGTTTAATTTGATGCTTCGCCCTCTATGGCTCAGTGTGGTAAAGGGTCTGCCTTTCTGTTTTCATCTCTTAGTTTTTCCCACTTTTTTCCTTTTAAAACTCCCTTTAGCCTGTAGAAATGTACAAGGGCTGTCAATACACTGACCTAACCGTTAAGAAAAAGTTTTCATTTGTAAACCTTTTGTTGCATGGATCCTCTCATGGCTCTCCATACAAGAGAAAACCTACAGTAAAATCAGATTCTTGACAAAATAGTTCCCACACATTTTTCCAGGTATGGTATGGGGGAAAAATCCCCTCGTTAGAGAGCCTTCTGAGAATTTGATATGTTTCTGTAGGATTCAGTATCATTCAGAATGACATGTTTGAACAAATTTGCCAGATTAGAGACACTGATGGAAGATCAGTGTTTAGATGTCATCGTTTTCTGCTGCTGAGTGATTAAAAAGGCTGGTTGAATTCCATGTGATCTTTTTTTTTTTTTTTTTTTAAATCTTCGATTCTTAATAAATTATAAATATGGATCAGAAGTCAATGTATAGATTCTTATCAGGCGTATAGGTTATAGTTTAAATAACTGAAAGTTTATATTCTAAAACTATTGATAAACACTTGTATTGTGAATCATTTGATTGTTTTTGGGTAGTTTTTACACTTGCTGTTGAACCAGATTTCCTAATTTCAGTGGGGTTTTTATATTTTACGTTAAGTAGTATGGCTATTGGAGCATAATCTAGCCTTGAATTCTTTTTAATGCAATAGTCCAAAGAGATTCATAGTGTCTATACTTGACATAGTGGAGTTTCTTTTGTAATTGCTTAGTGCAGTCAAGAGTGGCAATAGGCAATTTAAGCAGTTTACTATGTACATGATTCAAAGCAGTGGAATCCAAAGAGCCCATGGTTCGAAAGCAAGACTGGTGAATACAAAGAGGCAACAGATGTGCCGTTAATAACCACTCAGGCTGTATCCACATGGAGATTCTTTTTCATTTTTTGGTCACTGAAAATGCTCTCCGATGTTGTCGCACATCACAAGATCTCACCTGCATGATCAGTCACACAAGTGAATCACATTCGGTTATTCTTAGCAGCTTGTATTTATTTGGTACGTTTTGTCCATATAAACCACTCATCCTTGTTTTTATCATTTGACTTCATATTCTGGATAGTTTTGAATGTTTTTAAGATGTTTTGAAACCAGATTTGCTCTTGCATTTGTAGCTAATGGATGTCAACCTAACCGAAGCCTTAACTCCCCAGTGTCTTTGAGCATGCTCATGTCATGAAGATGTATGAATTTTTACATTCCCCGGTGTAAAAATATTTTTGATAATGCTACCCTTTGGACAATGTTAAAAAGGATAAAATTGGGTTTTCAAAAATCCCCTTGTGGACATAGCCTAAAACTGCTGTTTTTATTGTAGAGTTCCACCTTGTGGCAAAAAGGCTGCCAGAAGCATGTTCATTTGTATTGGTTTTTGGGGAAAACATTCCCTCCCAAAGGTTGCCTGCTGACTGTACACTAAAAGTAAGCTTGTGGCTTGTGACTTTACATACATTACGCAACTATGTAAATTCATGTTGTCATTCCTCCAGTTGTGTCAGCTGTTGGTGCAGTGGAAGTCAATAAAACCTTGGGACTTCAAGAACTAGTGTCTAGTATGATTCTGTACACACACATTTAATGTACACATATAGGCCAACTAGGTTATTGAATCATTAGATGTAACTGCTGGCTTTTCAACAGTAAAGCAAGTCAAGATGATAAATACGTATTTAGATGGGCCCAAGAACAGCTGTTGTTGGTCAGAATTTTTCCACCCCTGTATCTGAGGAACTAGACCATAATTATCTTGTGGTATTAAACTTTGTTTTCTCATTATTTAATAATCTCATTGTCTTGAGATAGTAAAAATGTTCAAGTTTATTTAGTTTAGTCTCAAAGGGCTTTAGATGCCTAACCAGGACAAAGAATAAAGTGCATTAATGCAGCAAAGCTAATGGCTGTGGAAGGTGCAGGAGTAAACAGGACCTGGGATATCAGGCCCATCGACCCACAGATGTGAACAGCATCTATGATGCAAGACAGATATCATCTACACAAAGATGGGAATGGCTTAACACAGAAAACAACATAGTCACAAGTGAAGGAAGAGAGGAAAGAGAAGCAGAGACTGACATCTAAAATGGCCTAAGCTAAACTAAGAGAGTCAAGAGGCTGAGACTGAGCCTCCTTCAGTGGTCAGATTGAAATTATATAATATCCATAAGTTAAAGAAAACAATTAAGTCTTAAGTTTGGTTTTAAAAGTATTAAGAAGTATTTTGACTTTCTTATTTTTGTGGGTAGACCATTCCAGGGGAAGGGAGTGTGGTAAGAGAAGGCTCGGGGGCCAGCTGACTTCTTTGAACTTTTTTAAGATGGGGACTGTAACAGTGTGGCTTTATTGGATGGATGCTCATCTACTTTAAAAGGGAACCCTTGGGTACATTTGGGTATCAGTAATCAAAAACACAAAGTCTTGCACAACTTCAAATGCACAACACTGACATTAAATAATGAGATATAAACATATAATGTAGCCTTCTTTATTATAATTAGCCTATAACCTACACAGGTCTTCAATAAGCTCATCAATAACATAGCAAACGTTTATTAAAAGTTCAATCAAATTTAGAAGTGCCATAAGTTCAGGTGCCATAAAGATAGAGAGTGAATCTGCCTTCCGAACTGAAATAGGAAGTTTGTTCCACAAATGTGGAGCCTGGAATTGGAAGGATCTGCCTCCCGTTCTAGTTTAAGAGATTTTGGGAACCACCAATAAACCTGCATTTTGGGAGCGCAGTGCTCTGGCAGGGTGATAAGGAACTATGAGCTCTTTCAGATAAGATGGTGCCTGCCCATTAAGAGCTTTATAGGTGAGGAGAAGAGTTTTAAATTCTATTCTACATTCTACAGGAAGCCAATGTAAAGAAGCCAATATTGGAGTAATATGATCTCTTCTCCTAGTTCTAGTCAGCACACGTGCAGCAGCGTTTTGGACCAGCTGGAGAGTCTTTAACGACTTGCTGGTACAACCTGATAATAAGGAGTTACAGTAGTCTAACCTGGAGGTAACGAAGGCATGGATTAATTTTTCTGCATCACTGTGATTACTATAACTACAGCTTACCCAGAACTTCAGTCAGCAACATTTCCCAGCACTAAGAAACCCTCAGTTATGAATCCCATTTTTAGTTCAAAATAGTGTTGCAAAATTCATGGAATTTTCAAAGTTGGAAAATTTCCATGGGAATTTTAGGAAATTAATGGGAATAAATGGGAATTTTGGGGGAATTTTCGGGAATTTATATTCACTGCATTCACCCGGTCATATATATGTATACATAATAAGCATTTTGGTTTGTCATAAGCAGATATGTATGCAAACATGTTACATTATGATGAATTTCCAGGGAATTTTCGGGAATTTTCCCTAGCTGAGTCAAACTGTTGTGAATATTGGCATAACCAGTGTGTGAAATAAGGGGGAGCAAAGAGGTGCACAGCTCCCCTGGTGGTGATATGAGCTCCTCTGGCTGGAAACATTGTGAAATTTTGGGGGAGCGGTGCCTGTTTGGTGCCGGCCAGCACCGCATGGTGTGCGTGGCCACCCGGTCACGTCTGCTGGATCTGGTTGATTATTATTATCAGTTGATTATTGATTGTGCAATAATCAAAATTGTTTAATGCACGCAGCGCATTAAACAATTTGCGGAAGCAGGAGGACAGCATGATTTACGTCGTGCATGTGCTCGTGCATGAGCGCCCGTACCATACTGGAGCACACCCCCTCCAACCGTGCCAGAGTAATTTTAAGTTGATTTAATTTAATTTAAACAGTCAAATGTTACTTTGGTGGTCCGTGGATTAATTTTTATCATGTGGATTGAAGTTTGCGTAGCCCACATAAATGCTCGGGAAATCTGTTGTTCAAATGAAATTAACCTGATCCATCGGGGCGTTTTATGTAAATATCCTACATTAAGATATTAATGGTGTCACCCGTGTGTAACAAATTTTCTCTTTATAATAATCCTATGCCTGTTCTGTTGTAGGATATTAATGCAACGACCAGCAGTTCTACAGTGTTAGTAAGAGGTGTAGGCTGTTAATTCAGGCATAGGACTGTGTGCAGTACTATTGTTAAGGTGTGCATAGTTGTGAATTCTCCATGTTAGAGACTGTGTGGACTAACCATATATACACTGTCCCATAATCATCTTAAGTTTTGCTACAAATTTGATGGTTTTCATTGCTACATGTGCAGTATAAGAACAGAAGCTGCAGTGTGCAAATAATTTTTTTGCCCATTGTACGGTGTACGGTGACGTTAACTTAAGCAGTTGAAAATGGTTGCCAGGCTAGTAAGACAGCCTTGCCAATCCTAAACCAGTCACTGCCTAAACCAGTCACCAGGCCATGTTTCCTCTTACTCAAATTCCTGAATGGCTTTTTATGTGTGAGGAAAGGAAGGAAACTGACTGGACAACGCTTGGGAGAATGAAAACTTTACTGTCTGTTCAACATGTTGGTGAAGAATGCTCAATAATTTTATCCCAACATTAAAATTTATAATTAATTTGAAAATTACTATCTCTAGAATCAAGTTCTCTCTGTCTGGTTTCTCTGATTCTAAAGAGAGATTGTAATTGGATTTTCAAATTAGAAACCTTTTCCCCCAAAAGAGCTGAATGAAGAAATGGAACTGGTTCGTTATTTATGAGGTGCATTGGCTTTTTAGTGTTGTGGGAAAAAAAACTGTCAATGAATTTTATGAACAGGGATTAAGAATACTGCTGGATGTTTAGACTCAAGTGAGAAAAGCTTTTGTATCAGTGGAGTGAGTGCACTGAGCTTTCCATTTGTTGACTAGTTGTAACAGTTCTAAAATTTCTTTTGCTTAGTCAAAACGAGTGACGTGTTCTCATGTTTTCTGCTGTGCTACAGTTTGTTCCGCTCGGCTCTATTCATTGTGGCTGTGTGGAAAGCCATTTGGTCCACAAGCCTGTTTATCTCTTCTCCCCCCTGGTGCTCCAGGCGCTTCAAGTCATTCAGTCAGAAAAGTCAGGTATCTCTGTGTCTTAGTATAAATGCAAAAAAGAATATATTTCAGTTGGTTTGACTAAAGCATGAAATGGCGAACAACATCCACAATGCAAATTTAAACTGACACCTTCAGACAAAGCGTCATCACCATCAGTGCAAGTCGAACCAGATTTTCCAGTGCAAGGGGAGAACTTGAAGAGATGATGTTTTGAGAGTGGAAGAGTCAATTAAGGGCACAGTTAGTGTTACATCAAGTGTGTGTGTGTTTGTGAGTATTTAAATGTAGTTGGTAATTACTCCACTGGTTATTTAGTTTGTGAGCAAATGATTAAAAAACAATAAAAAATACACTATGAAAGAGTAAATGTTGCTCTAAAAGTGAATTTATAAGAAATTAAATGTTTCCATATTCAATTTCTGATTGTTTTTTTTTTTTGTTTTTTTTCTTTGTCCATATAGATCTGGGGTTTTCAGCTGGTGTTCTGCACCCCCCTAGTGGTCTGTGGTCATTTCACTTAATCACCATAGTAAATTATTGGTGGTATATTTTGTACATGTAATCAGCGTGGATATGACGGAAGATGTCAATCATACTAAGGCCATAAGTATTCCGCCTTTATGAGAGTGATTATGGTTGGTTGACTGCATGTTTAGAAAACCACCAATGGAATGAGCATAAATGTAGTATGCATGGTATTTTGTTAATGCAAGACCTAATATGAAAAAGGATTAATAAATAATAATAATAATAATAATAATAATAATAAACATACAAAATATACATACAAAATATGAATAACTGAATTCTGTTACAGTTTAAATTAGTGGTATTCTGAATACCATTACTGTCTCTAAAAATAGATTACATCAAGGGTTTAACTTATGTGTTTTGTTTTATTTGCACTAAAATTCAGGCACATATTTTCCACCAAGAATTATTATCATTATTATTATTATTATTATTGTTATTGTTACCCATATGCCTTCCTTGGCTGCTCTGTTTAGATCCTCCAAGGGTTTTTTGTGTTTGTAGTTTCACAGCCATCATTTTGACAAAACTGCGCCATGTAGAAACTCAGGCCCACAGTTATGCTCCATTTATGCCCTCATATTTTACCTTATTAAGCTGTAAACCAGTGACCTAGCTCTTAACTAATTGACCTGGCTCTTGTGCTGCTTCCTCCAGGTGTTCTCTTCCATTACATACTCTGCAAAACAAATTAGCCGATTATTCCTAAAAATGTTGTCATGTGATTCATTTTATGTTTCATTACCTAGATGCTGTGAGGAAGCATATATTATGAAAGAGAAAGTGAATGTTGGAGAAATAAGTGGGGTTTTTTTCTTGAGTTTTCAAGAAAAATGATAAGTTGAAATTTGGAATAAGACAAAACTTATGTGGCCTATTCTGAAGTTTACCTGTCTTTAAATCAGTTGATGAAACAATTGTTTTGTATGATGAAAACTGCATGAGATGGAAATCTATTTGGTCCAGTTGAGTCTTGCCTTGGTATCTTTGGTACCTATGAACAACATCAATTGTCAATCATGAAAAAATTGAAAGTGAGCCACATTTTGTTTTGTATTTTCTCAGAATCAGAATCAGAATCAGAATCAGAATCAGAATACTTTATTGATCCCCAGGGGGAAATTACTTTTTGTTACAATAACAACTCCCACTCAAAGTGTAAAGTAAAAAGAGCAAATAGAAATAGAAAAATAAAGAAGGGAATATAAAAATAAATATCAATATAAATATATATAGAATAAAAAGAAAGAAAAAATATATTTACAAGTGCAAACATGGACAGGAGTTATTGCACTATATGTTATTGCACATAAGTATGGTATTGAATATGGATTATTGCACAGGTTATTGCACATAAGTATGGTATTGAATATGGATTATTGCACAGAGGGAATTTGCACAAGAGTTAGTTCATGGATTTTCTGTTATTTTCTGTTTTATGATTTAAGGACAGTTTTATTTGATAAGCTCCAGAATTATCACCATTTTGTACTTGAGGTCTGTGAAATAGTGAAAAAAAATGAGAGAAGAGAGAAATAAACAAAAAAGTAATTTGTTGTAAGGGTGGCCACAATTTTTTTGTAGGGAACTTGTGTGGAAGTTTGAATGTTTTCTGTAAGCAGACTCGTTCTGTCTGCAGACCAAGGCTCTCATGACAACCTATATACATTCTAAAACAAATTCCCTTTGATTGTCTCCCTCTCTTTTCTCCCACACTCACTCCATTTTGCTAGTGCTCACTTTTTTCACTCAATACATTTTCAGTCAGCCCTCTCTCCTGCATCTTCCCTTTATCTATACGTTCTTTTGCTCATCTCCTCTTTGATTTCCTTTTTTTCTTCCACTCTATCCTCTTCAAGCATCATCTGTTCACCTGCCCAATTTTATTCTCCCCTGCCCTGTCCTCCTGTTTCTGCCTCTCTGTGACAACGTAATGAATTGAAACAAGCCTTGGCTCTCTAGTTTTCATTCTCTATCTCCCACCCTCTTCGCTCTTTCCTTTCTCAAATAACGTCTTTACTTTTTTCTTATACAATCCAGCAGAGAAGGGATTTTGAACAAGCCCTGTCCCTCTCATCTTTTATTCATTATCTTTTTATCCCGTATTTCCATTAAGACAGTGTTATCATTGCTTCGTCTCACCACGACTTTATCCCTTTATCAAAAGCCTCTGTAAGAGTATGTAAGACAACCGCTGATAATCTGTGATAGGCTACAGTTGTTTGACTTGACATTCTACTTGCTTTACAGAGCTGGCCATTGTAGGAGCCAATTCATTCAGCACCTGACTGAAGTTGAGAGGAAAAGCTGAAATAATGATGATAGAGGTTCTCATTTTGCAGGGATAGAGGTGGATTCTATGCATTTATTCATCCAATAAATAAGGCGTCAAGTTGGGAGGTCAAGAACTGTCAGTCAGTCATGATGGGGTTGTAACCTCTTACATCCATTAATCAACTCAGACTGAAAGTTTAGGAGAAACAGAGAACTTCAGAAATGTAACAAAGTCCATTGCAAATGAGCAACAAATGATAACACAGGCAGTGAAATAGTGATAAAAAAAAAAAAAGCAATATAAGAGATGAGCAAGAAAATAAACAAAAGTAAGTAAGTAATTATAGAATATTGTAGCAAATAAAAGCTAAACCATCAAATTGCAGCATTTCAATAAGCTCTTATGGGTAATTGTCGGAGCTTATGTCTTTATTTAAAGGTAGACCATGCAGTTTGGGAAATGGGAGGGCATACTAGTAAAGGATGAAACTAAGAAAGAATAAAACCCAGTAGATGCATAGTCTGTGCTCTGGATGCCACCTCACATTGCCTCTTGACTCCAAAGTTTTTATTGAACAGCAAACATTCCAAATGACATGAAGCCTCTTATATTTTGGGTTATGATAGAAAGACTTCTGCCTCCTGCTAAACATGAGGCATGTAAAAGTCAAAAGTGGAACGAGTAGGATTTGTTGGTTGCGGTTTGTAAACACAACATTCAAAGTTGGCCCCTTCTCCCTGGCTAAGCTAACCACCGGCAGCGAGTTTTTCTTTCCTAGGATGGCGACAGAATGAAACGCCTGCCCAAAATGTATCATTGCTGTCCTAGGAAAATAAAATACTGGCCTGTCGGCATCTACTTGTCCAACAGAAAACAGGCCAACACTGCACCGCTCTTCATCCTCATCCTCTCCCTCAGTGCTCACCAGCAGATAAAAGCCAACCCCAGATCCACTCCTGTTTTGGAACCTTAGTAGATTTCCTTTTTCCGCAGTTCATGATTGGATGTGGTGCTATCGATCTGGCACTGCACGCTGTTATTGGCTGGGAGCTACACACCCACTGCCCAACGGCATGCCCAGAAGAGTCCCGAGGTCAGCAAAACAAAAAAATCCAGGCATAGGGCAGGCTCTGTTCAGATACACACACCAACACACACCTCTAGTGGCTCATAAATGATGATTTAAAGGGATTATTTTTAAAACTTGTATAAAAAGAATCTATGTGTGCTGGCGATTTCCGGTAATTACGTATTCATGATTTTGTTTTTTTTATACAGGGTTTTTCTTTCCCCTAAAGCTTTTTTTTCCACAGCAGCCATTTTGGGATGAAATAGCAGGGTAAACACAGGTGTTACTAATGACATTAATGAAGGTTCTGTTCCATTTAAGTCTAAGAGAGCCATTCCACTGAGCCAGCATGAACAGCAGCAGGGCCCTGACTCTGTCACACCTAAATGGAATTGAACGTTCACTAATGTCATCAGTAACACCTGTTTACCTGCTATCTCAGCTCAGAGTGGCTGCTGTGAAAAAGGTCTGTTTTGTCCCTGTTTGAACTTGCCATTTCCCAATGTGCTCCACAGTTCCTGCCATTTAAGTAACTGGAGCTTGCAGGCTCCAAACCTCACCCCTCCAAGATGCACCCAATGGTGAGAGACATCTACACACCATATACCCCCCACCCCCAACTCTTGTCTGCCACCACCACCACCGTGTCACACATGCGCTGCACCAGTTCATACACTGACCTAGTAGCAAGCTAACAGCTACTCAGTACTGTTAGGGCTTGGGGCATCTAAGGTAATGGGCTTGTATCCTGAGGCTGTCAGAGCCAGTAATTATTTCAACCACAAGAGGGCAAAAGTGCACCAGTGTTGTGCTTTCCAAACAAACCCCAGTGCATTTTCAGGAAAAACATTCACCATCAGATTATGAATTCCACACCTCGCATTCATCTAACCCAGACTTTGTATCTGCCTTGCTGAGCTGTCAGTGCAAAGTTTAAGTCAGACAGCCACAGCAGCCTCATTATACAACAGAGATGCTGATATAATCCATGTTTAGTTTTTCACAACTGAACAAACAGTTAATTTTATGCACAAAAGGTAATCGAAATCTCAAAAGAATGAAGGCATGTCCCAAAATTGAAGAAGTCAACAAAAACAGTAGATAATGTCTTTGTGGAGGCAGAAAACAATACCGCCTATTACATTGAGTCTGCTTATTTTATTTCTTTGCAAAACAGCATGGACCCTCCTGTTATGCAATGTGCTATTTGCTGATACTACACAATAAAGGAAAAAGACAGTCTAGCACAATAGAAATACAGTTTTGTCATTTCTTTAAAGTTGCACTGCCCCCCCTTTTCTCAGAATGCCATATCTTATGTGATTATTCATCAAATAAAAAAAACGTTTGCAAACCAATGGAAACGAAAATTTCAATACTGCAATACAGTAAATTCACCCAACACCTGTTTAGGGTTTGCATATGTGCAATAGACATTTCTAACTATGATGGAAATGAGCTGTTTGATCTCATTTCTACAGTATGGCACAGGTGTTAGACTCTATGAAGAATAGCAGGGCGTAGTGTAGGGAAGTCCATGGCTAGTTGGCTACAGGGGCTGGTTGGCAAAGTGATTATAGGCTGCTAGGTTATAATATTTATACCATAATTTTCTCTTCTTGCCCAGTTTTGCTCCATGTGGTCATCTCACTGGTCATACATAAAACCTTAAGGTGAGGGTGATTTGTGAGTTCTTTAATTTTTCCGTTTTGTTTGATTTGGTGAATTAAAGTCAGCCTGTTGTGTATACACACAAACAGGTGACTGAGATATAAAGGGACAGGTTTTGATTTTAAGGTTTATTTTGAGTTGCAGGTCTAGTCCATGTGCTAGCAAGCTACAAAGTTAGCTAAAGTGATATGTGATAAAGTGATATTTTTCAGGGCTGATTGGAACTGTGAGTCAACTAACCCCAGTCCAACAGCATAGCAGGCTAATTATGATTTTGACCTCATTTACAGCTAAAGACATGGTTAAAAACTGCAAAAGAACTACAGACAAACACAGTTTGTATTTTTAAAACTATAGGCTGTGATCAAAATGCAAAAGGATGATGCACTGGGTTAAAGAAACAAAACTGGAGTCTTCATCAGAAACCTTTATGCACATTCAAAAGACAGGCATCTTAGTTATGAAGAAAAAAGAAAGGAAAAAACAGACAATGCACAGGTTGCTTAGACAAGATGATTTTATTTTCTTCAGGGATCAAAAGACAGTCTCAAGATGTAGAGCACTGAAAAAAACATAGTGCCAACCCAGCACATATATGGGGCAAGATGACACATTCTGTGTAAACCCACTGTTAAGATATATCTCCGACTTGAAGGTTTTCATTGCTGTAGAAATCAGAATGTGAGATTAACCTTTTCTGAGACATGAAGGTGAAAACAAAAAGTGTGCCATCTGGCCCCGGTCCCTCCCCAACATAATGACAACAGGCAGCAGATGCCTCTATTCTACACACCAACAAGATCTCTCGGACACCAGATCACTCCATGCCAAACCTCCAGCTACCTTACAGTCATACCAAAGCTGCTGTGACGGCTTTGAGCGAGATTCAAGATTCAAGATTCAAGATTCAAGATTTATTTGTCACATGCATGAATGTACAAGTACAGCAGCAGTGAAATGTAATTGCAACAACTCCAGCACTGTGCAAGTAAAAAAAAAAAAATAAATAAATAAATAATAATAACAATAATAAAATAAAATAAAATAAAATAAAATAGAAAGAATATATGACATTCCTATGTCATATATGCATGTCCATTTTGACTGAAGTTCAATCAGGGAGACTACCTGCATCGTCTTCACGGGATCACTCACCACTTTCTCTCTTTCCACACTAGCTGTTCGGAAGGCACCCCATTTTCTGTGGCCTCTTTGGATTATGTCAATCAGCTTATCTTCCCACATCCCTCACATTTTTTCCCACTTCTTCTATATCACTCCCTTCTCGGTTACCTTCTAAGAGAGGGGTGGTGAGCATTTTACCAGTCAATGGCCATCTCAATTTTTAGAACATTTTTCGAGGGCCGTAAAAAATAACTGAATGAAAATTTAACTCAGCATATTTATTGATATGCTGTTGTCAAAGCTGCTTGTTGGGCACCCAAACTCTGCTGAAGAGCGTTAACATTATGCAAACACATTTGTCCTGGCAACTCATCCGGTTTACCATGTTTTTTTTCATCTCTGTCAACGCGTCCCCACAACCTGGACACAAACTGGGCACAGTGGCTTGCATTTTACTTCAACAAAAAATAATGGTTTGTCTGTTTCTCTTGGAAGTTTTCTTTTTCTCTTGGTCCTTTCTGTGATCAAGGATTATTGCATTGTTCACTGATTTATAGCTGACTAGTTAAATCTAAGTAGGCTCATTTTGTTTTAAGTCCTCTTAGGACAGGAAAAAGGCTTATAGAAATTAATGAACTGAACTTGAACTTGAACTGCATTTATACTGATACACACAAGCGCAGACACACACACACACACACACACACATGCACATACAAGTACATAATGAGGACAATATTATCATTGCAAACACAGAGGTGCACATGAGAAATGGTGATGACACACACACACACATACACACATGCACTCCATTGAGCTGACAAATCTGTCAAAGGACCAATTTGTTCTGCTCTCACCTAGGCGGATGTAATTGAGTCATCTCATATCCGACTTCACACACACACACACACACACACACACACACACACACGCAAACACACATCAGCATAGCCGCTGTGCAATGGTGCCTGTGCAACAATCACATCACTAAAGCAATATTGATTTAGAAGACTCCCAAACATAACAAATGTGTTTCTGTGTGTGTTTGTGCGTGCGTGCGTGCGTGCGTGCGTGCGTGCGTGCGTGCGTGTGTGTGTGTGTACCCATGTGTATATGTATAATAGAGGAGGATGGGCAATATGAAAAAGAAAGAAAATAAGGAGGCAAATTGAGAGGTAAAGCAATAGAAACAGATGGGAGGATGATGGGATCTGGCAAGCACAGCCCTGGCTCTATTGTTTTTTTTGTTTTTTTTGTTTTTTGGTTATCTATTTATTTATTTATTTATTTATTCATATATTTGCATTGCATATGAATGCATGTTAGAACAATGTGCATCCTCTGTGTGGTTTGACAGAAAACATTCAAAACTAAGCTTAAAACAAAACTGGCTGATCTCACATGCCAGGAGAGAAACCTGGCTGGCACCCCTCACAAAACAGCGAAATCTTAAAAAAGTCAAACTTGTCACCGGCTTCCAAAGGTCATAGTGTAAAAAAACAGAAGCCACATTGCTTGACACCTGGCATCATTCAGCAGAATATGCTGAGCAGTTTGATGTATAATATGTGCATGTTGGCCATGTGTTTCTTCTCTGAGGGTTTTTGGGATATAATGAGAGTCGTCTTGAGATTTCCCCTGTTCTGTTAAGTGCGTTGTCACAGGAGGTCCCAGAGATGGCGCCATGTACACACAGTGACGTCATGTCAAATCCATGAATATGTAAGTTATGTTGTTGTCTATGTGTCTGTGTGTTCCTATTAGACAACGATGTGTGCCTTTATTTACCTGCCTGTGAGTGTGTGTGTGAGTGTGAGTGAGTAAGTGAGTGTGTGCATGTATCTGCATGTGTGTGTGTCAGTTCGATGTGTGTAAACTTTTGTTTATCTGCATACAAATGTGTAAATGTATCCCTGCTGGTGTCTGTATTCTCTCAAAAGGCTGCAGGCCCGGTGTGTGTGTGTGTGTATTCAACAGGCAGTAGACAGCAGTTGTCATAGTGTAAATGTGCTGTGAAATTGAATTATGGAAATGAGACAAACTGCAATGCTAGCCATTTTGACCACTGTAGGGGAATAAAGGACCATTCACACCTCATTGTATCTGCTTTGGCACTGTGTTGCTCTGTGCGTGCATGTGTGTGTGTGTGTGTGTGTGTGTATCCGAGCATGCCTCTGTGTTTGCACTTGTGTTCCAGTGGCTGCGTCCCTCTGCATATGTGTATGTCTTTGTGTGTGTGTGTGTGTGTGTGTGTCTGAGTGTATGTTTGCATACTTGCATCAGTCTCTAGGTGTACACACTGTTCAGCTAACGTCTACAACATGTTAATAGGATTTAAGCCCATTATGCTAAATAACTGCAATTCAGAGCACTTAAAAATACTGAACAGCCTCTCATAGCCACAGCATGGGGCTTAAAGGGATAGTTCATCCATTTTGAAAAATCTCATACCCCTGAATGGAGGCTCCAAATGCTAACTGTTGGCCTCCTGCCATTCAGGCGGACTTCCCCTTTGCTAGTATTATTTTAAAAGATTACACACTGATGTGGCGTAATCAAAAAACTGACTGTAAAAAAACAACTTTGCTCTTCTGCAGTCTGAGCTGTCTGTGCTGGTCCTCAGTCACGGTGGCTGACAGGTGCCTTAAAGGTACGTGAAATGTGTGTGGCAGAGGGGAGTGGAGGAACGGAGGAGGCTAGCCGCAACAGAACTTGTCAGTTATCTTTTAGTACTGAGGAGAAAGTTGTTATTTTTTCCCTCCAACGTCGATGAATGTAAATGTGTTAAATGAAGAAAACAAATGATGGCAAACTGAAGCGATCTGCTTGTGTCTCTGTGGTCACTACTGCTCCTTGTGCGTGGAGTGATGGAGGACGTGCAGACGTTTCCAGATCTTTGTGGATTTTGATAACAGAGAAACCCAGGTATAAACAGCTACGTAAGCACAACCATCATCTGTGTGCTCTTGTATGTGCATTTTAGCTTCCGAAGCAACACTTGTATCTGAGAGGAGCCGGAAACATTGAAACTTTTAAACATAGACTAAAAACCCATCTCTTTGGTCTGGCCTTTATGTAGTGTCTTATAATATTATAATTTTATAGTTTTATAGGTATTCTACTTCTTATTTACTAGTAATTATTTTTTATCTGTATTTGTTTTATTGTTATTTATTGACAGTTTCTATTATATTCTACATTCTATTTTATTGTTTTTCATCTTGTTTTTGTATTTTATTCAGTATCTTATTCTTGAGTTATTTTATTCTTGCTGTGTCTTTGTTGTTTTAAATAATTTCATATTGTTTTTATATTTTTATTCAGTATCTTATTCTTGAGTTATTCTATTATTGCTGTGTCTTTATTGTTTTAAATTGTGCCATATTGTTTTTTATATTTTATTCAGTATTTTATTTTATTTATTTATTTATTTATTTATTTATTTATTTATTATTATTATTATTTTTTAAATTAACCATATTTTATGAGCGTGCATCGGTCTACTTGTCCTTTCACTTCTTATTTTATTTATCAAGATGTAAAGCACCTTGAATATCATGCATTTGTTTGAAAGGTGCTATATAAATAAAATTTGATTGATAAAATTTGATTGATTGATTGATGATTGTAAAGTGACATTAAACTGTCTTTGAGTGAATTAAGGCAAAAATGTTAGCCAGGGGGAAGTCCACCTCAATGGCAGGAGGCTAACAGTTAGCATTTGGTGCATCCAGCCAGTATCCAGCACTCAGTAACAATGAGAGGAAGATGCCTGGGAGGTGCATCAGATTTTTCAAAATGGACGAAATATCCTTTTAAATAAATTCGCTGCTCATCTCATTGAATGTGTCACACACACTGCCTGATTGTGTACATTCAATCAGGCAGTGTGTGCGTGTATAATGATTCATTTCAGATAGTGAGCTCAGTTCTGTGACAGTGAAAAAGAATGAGGAAGTAAACATTTAAAGTGCTCTTTTTGCTTTCTTTCCTCTCCTGTCTGATTTTTTTTTTTTTTTTTTGCACCCCCCCCAACTTCATGCTCTTGTTTAAACCTCATTACATAACACTTGCGAATCAAGATGAGAGAGAGGCAGAGGATGAAGACTTTTCAGCTGTCTCTCCTCGCCTTGATCCCGGCTACATTACACTGACTAGTCATTTAGGTTACGTCAGATAGGATATACTTTCATCCAGGCTCTGATGCACATTGGGTCATTTATGCTGCTCTTAACTCTCTCTCTCTTTCTTTCACTGTTTCTCAGATTGCACTTAAGGGGCTGTAGCCGAAAGGTTAGAGAGGTGAGCTTGTGAGTGGATAGTTGCTGGTTCAAATCCCTGGGTCAAGTGTTGGAAATTAGGCTGGAGAGCTTGAAAGAGTAATTCTGTGCTCTCCTTAAACAGGAGTGTTGAGGTCCTCTTAGCAAAGCAGTGAACAACCATTTGCCACAGTAGCACTGTTCAAACTGGAAAGCTCCGAGTGGCCACCAGAAGACAGCTGTGGTCGGACTGGTCAGAGAGTGTTTTTGATAAGGTCAATATGAGGAGAGGTGCTGGAAAGCACCATGGTGTTTAACAGAAAATCTGTTCTTTACTGAGCCATATCCAGGTAAAAGTTGTATTGATGTGAAATTGTAACTTGCTAGCCTTGATTTGTTAGCCTGATACTATTTGTGTGCAAATGAGTTCTGATTGTGTCACAAAAGTGGGAAACTTATTCTGCATTTTGAGGATGCCAAAAAAAAAAAAAAAAAAAAAAAAAAAATGTTCCTACATGGAAAAAAACATTACTCTGAGTAAGTTTCTCTTGAAAATCCTCGAGATGAAACCTAACCCTAAAGAAACTGATCTTCACCATCATATGACCTTAAATCTATAAAAACACCTCAGTAGGAAATGCTGAAATTTACACTGAAAGCTAGCTAGCTAACATTGCCAAATCTGATTGGCATGCTATTATCTGTGACATGGCACCATACCTTACAGGTGTTAAAAAAAAGTGTTTCGTAAGAGCTATGGGATCCACTGGGCCACACAGACATTGGAAGTATGACTTGCCTGCTGGCAAATGCCTTCTATATGTTCTTGAGCAGAGTCCAAAATGAAGCATTTACCCGCCAAATGCAGGTCAGTTTTGGGTTTGGAGGGTAAATTGGCCAGGTGGCCAGTAAATAATGTGGAATTACAGCATAGGCCCAGGATTTTTATGTGTACCAGCCGAGTCTAATGTGAACCCTGACTGTCCACTGTACCTACTGTGACGTCAATGTCTGGTACTTTCTACACCATATCTGTCTGTGCTTTTGCTGTAAGAAACATGAGTGTACCATGTTATTATAGATGCAGCGACACATTTCTGATGTTAAGCCATCAAAAAGAAAACATGAAGACAAAAGGAAAAATCATCAAGGTTGACGTTTTTGTAAGAGGTGTCATCAGAACAATGCAGGAGTCCTGAGATCCTGGCTAACACATGAAGTCCAAAAGCACAGTATGTAAATAATGCATGATGCAGTTTTATGGCTGGTAGGTTTTCTCAGTTTACGTGCCCTTAACAGATAAGCACAAACGTTAATTTTGGACCCTGCTACCCATTTTTAAAAAGGAGGACTGGAGAGTGTGCTCCACAGTGGCAGTTCTGCCTATGTTGCCACCCCTCGGCGAAATTACTGGCTTGCGCCCTTCCATGTTACTACTCCTACCGCAGCGGCAGTCGGCCGCGGCACCAGGCGGGCCGGCCGTGGCACTGGCCGCCAACCCAGTCAGGTCTGCCGGATCTGACAGGTGAGCGCAGTACCGGCCGGAGCCGTGGCCGGCCCGCCTGATGCCAACCGCTGCTGCGGCTGACCCGCCTGATGCAGGCCGGTGGCTTTTTTATTCAAACAAGATTTTGTCCATATAAAAAGTAGCCCATTTTTCCACAAAAGGGTCTTGAAAAAGAGGGGTCGTCTTAAAATCAGGGTCGTCTTTTATGCGGGTCAATATAGTAGTCTAGAAAACGATGCATGAAAAGAATGCGAATCCTGTCCTAGTTGTGGAACAGTGGACTAGCTCTTCGCCCTCACACAGATACTGGAAGGATCATGGGAGTATGACAATCCATTCTGCATGTGTTTCGTGAATTTGGAGAAGGCTTATGACCATGTCCCCTGTGGGGTTCGGTGGGGGGTACGAAGTCAAGGTCATTCCCAGTGGGCGCAGGACTCCAAAAGGGCTGTTCTTTGTCTCCAATTCTGTTTGCGGTCTTCATGGCCAAGGTTTCAAGGCTCAGTCAGGGTGTGGAGGGTGTCCAGTTTGGTGACCACAGGATTGCATCCTTGCTCTTTGCAGATGATGCTGGCCTCATCAAGCCCTGACCCTCAGCATGCACTGGGGTGGTTTGCAGCTGAGTGTGAAGCAGTTGGGATGAGGATGAGTTCCTTTAAGTCCGAGGTCTTGGTTCTCTGCAAAGATGTAAGACATGTTTTTCTTTCATGAGAGTATTTTACACCTAGATCATGGAACCAGCCAGTAAGAAAACATGGTGGAATGGAAGTGTCAGGATTTATTTTAGGTGTTAACATTAAGCACCGTGCACAGACATTCAGAGGGGCAGGTGCTCAAATTTGAAAAAGGGCACATGGATCAAGATTTTTCAGACAGACACCAACTACAGAATACAATACAGCAGCCAATATGCAAAGCACAGCTGTCCACCTAGGAACATCTGTGGCTGAACTCCATAATAAGGTAAACAAAAACTGTTTTAAATATATTATCTGTATTTTATTATTTAAAATATATACAGAAGTACAGCAACTCAGCCTAAAGGCAAAGCTCTCTTCCTCCCACTTTAGCAGTGAAAATCAGCAAAAAGATGCACAGGCTTGTCTCATGGCAATAGAAAATACTGAAACTAAAACAAAACAGTTATGTACCATGTTGTAGTTGTTTAACCCTATAAAGCCTGAACTATGAAAGAATTGGCAGAAAATTCCAATTTTTTAAAAAAAATTGAACCCTTTATTTAGTCCTATAACAAAATGCAAAAAATTAATTAATTAATTAATTAATTAATTAAAAAAATAAAAAATATGTTATTACACAACCTTTCTGTTGTATGATATATGATATGTACTTGAAGTGCCAATGGTATGGTCCAGGGTGAACAGGGGAAGTGTTCAAAGGTATACAGTATTTTGGTCATGCATTGATTAAACTGAAAACGGAATGTGTGAATTGATAATGTGTATCATATATGATACAAATGGCTTTACAGGGTTAAACTGTTACTGTTACTGCACAAAAAACAATGTTTTGGTTATCTTGGCTCAGTCTTCCTCTCTGTCTCTTTTCCCTGCATAGTTTCTGTGATCTGTGGCTCTCCTTCATGTGTCTCCATCTCCTCACCTGACTCAGCACTTTCTATTGGCCCTCCATCTAGGCACACCTAATATTAATCTGTAGTATTGATCTATTCATTAATTAACGTTGTTACTAATAAAAAAGTCTTTCATTCAGTCAACAAAAACAAAACAAAAACATTCATCACAATACAGTTTTTTTAAATATTGTTCTTCAGTTCTGTAATTGAAGGTCTTCGTATTGCAATGACTGTCCAAATTCGTGTGCTGCATGGCATGTTAGTATGGTAGGGTGTTGGAGGCAGGATAAAAGTGGATTTTGTGTACCACAAAACAAGGAGAGATATGTTTGAGAACATGGTAGCTCCTGTTTGTTTGTTTGTTTTTATTGCTCTTAGTCTATAATACGTTCTTTGCTTTTGCTTCGGTTGTTTTCAAGATACTGATTATGTAAATGTTGCTTGAATGAGAGGAAACTGGGCATTACTCAGCACACTACTTTATTTGATCAGTAGAGGGTTATTAAACTCTCAAACTCCATAATTCTCCTTTTTCTTTCTCCTCTGTTTCCATCTCTTCTCTTTTTCTCTGCCTGTCCCTGGCTTTACCTCTTGGTAATGCTTTGTCACTCCTACTCTATTCCTCCCTCAGCAGTGCCTTGGCTAATGTAGCGTATGATTCGATTCTATCGACTCTCTGCTTTTGTGTACTATCTGCCCCTTGTTCTTTGTTTAGCGGCCAAAATCAAAGTGTATTGTGGTCCAGTGATGCAAAAGGTGTTAATGTCTCTCTGTGGACCATGGTGTTGAACAGGAGCTAGAACTCTCAAGCTGCTGGTGGCTTATTGTTTTCAATTGTTCAGTCGTTGTACTTTTTGTTTGTTTGTTTGTTTTGTTTTGTTTTTTGCTTCAGATTTAGAAGCTATTGATTCAGTACCATTAGATTCAGTCTTTTTCTATGCAATACAATAGTGGGGAGTAACTAGTTACATAATTAATTTAAGAAATATATATGTAATTGTAATCATTACAATTACTGAAAAAAAAAACTGTAATTAAATTACAATTACTGATCAAAATATTGGTGATTATCATGGTCACATCCCAATGTAATCTTTCTGGTAAAAAGCTTATAGGTAGAAGATAACATTCATTCTTTGCTTTGCATCTTTTCACCAAGCAGGAATGTCTTCTTCTGACAGATTTCCAGACAAGACGGGCCAGCAAAGCTGTTGGGACGGCTGGACAGCCATGGACAGTCTATATGGAGATATTCCACCACAGAGTCTATGTTTCCACTTCCACGGAGTGGCGGAGAGCACAGACACTGGGCTGCACAGAGTCAAATGAACAGTGGCCAGTTGGATTTTTCCATAAAGTCAGCTCTCTAAATTACAATCATTTTTTACTGTGCATTGGTGAAAATGAGGAGGCACTGGTTAAGGGAATGCACATTTCTATGAGCTCAGATGAATGAAATGTGGCATCATTTAGGACTGCCGTATCACAGCAGTCAGTGGACAGGATCACTTTTCTCCCTCTGTAGACTTTTGGTTCAGCTGTGATTCATCAAGCGGTTTGAACTGATGCTGCCATATCTTAGACATTAAGCCCGATCAGGAGTGCAAGAGTAGAGGAGAACAAAACCTTGTAGGTTGGGGGGTTCTTGACAGCAGGATCGAGAACCACCGTCCTGGTTGACAGATGTTGGGGTGAGTCTGAGGCATGTATACTGCAGGTTGATAGATGACCAGTGCAAGTGAGCGCTGCGGGGGAGAGCTGGTACTGGATGGAGAGTTGATACTTACAGTAATTTCCTAATACGGTTGCCATACGCTGTATCAGTGCTGCAATTCCCACATGCTTTTCTGTTGTTGACGGTTTTTTAATGCTTCAAGTCTAATTTTTTTCCCCTTTTGCTTTTGAGTGAAGCTTGGAGGTATTGTCCGCTATGTATTTTATATTATCACCTAAGATATCCTATGTGTATAGTCAAAATGTATTTTATTTATTTTGGCCACATGATTCACTGTCTTTCAATACATTGTATATGAATGTGTTATTTAGTATACCAAGTGTCCTGACTGAAACTTAGGAAAATGACTATACTGACCAAAGAGAAGATTCATTTGACAGCAGACTCCTCATCACTTCTCTGCGACACTCATGATATTATTACACACACACACACACACACACACACACACGACCAGCTGTAGAACAGTAGTGGGTCTATCTTCCTCTCATTGTTACTGAGTGCTGGATACTGGCTGGATGCTCCAAATGCTAACTGTTAGCTTCCTAACACTAACATTCTTAAAAATAACCACCTTAATCCACTCAAACAAGGTTTCACATCACTTTACACGTGCTGCTAAAATACAGCTTTTATGATTGCATAAACATTAAAAACAGAGGAATCACGCAATTATCCACACCTTACACTCAGGGAGCAAAACATTGGACCAGATTTGCACCACTATAAATACAATGTCAGCCTCACACTTTTTGCAAAACAATACACACAGTGACTTGCAAAACACTAAACACACTTGGATACGTTAGACACTGAAGTGTCATGATGTCACTACCTTGCAGGTCCAAAGCACTGACTGACAAATCAGCACACTCATGAGCCGGTTGTTTGAACACAGCGATCAGATGTGCAAACATACGACTGCTCAGTTGTACACACACCGATCACAGATCACACACACATCATATTCTCACATTTTTGGACCAAACGCACCAGATCAATCAATCAATCAATCAATCAATCAATCAATCAATCAGGTACCCCTCATTCAGGCCAGGGAGGAGGCTTGTGACCACACAGATGCCACGGCTGTGTGAGGATGGATCCATCATTCAAGACGGTTCTTTCCACGTTGTCTCAGTGAGGATGTTGCTTGTGATGTGATGAAATTCTCTGGCCAGATCCAGCTAGGTGAAGAGATGTGTAGTATTTTCTGTACTGCATTTTCAGTTTTTTTTTTTTTTTTTTTTTCCAGATTTCTTTTTGTTTTCTTTCTTTTACTTCACAGTACTTGTAACCTGTACTTAGTAGCACAATATTTTATATTTGTCTATTTTCTGGGCTTACAGTGTTATTTACGCTACTATGGTAGCATAAATCTTGGGACATGTTTTGTTGTGATTGTCCATGTTGACTGATTTTGAGTATATGAAGAGAAATAAATCATATTTTCAATAGTCTGCATTATTGATCGTGTTTTGTGAATTTACCACATTGTATGTTTGCACTTTCTCTGTGAACTTCACTTACAGCAGGCTAATCACTAAGAGGTAGAATTGCTAAAAGTTACACACAGCTGTGTGTAACTGGTTCAAACAGAATTAAGCCTTATGAAATGTGTGTATTTCATTTGGTAACATAATATGTTTTTTATAAATTAGTGTATACTTTTTACAAAAGTGTTTCATTTTGCACAGGATTTGAGGTGTTCTGCATATTGTGTGTGTGGTTGTGCTAACTGTGTGTAGTGTTTTGAAACTCTGAGCCCTGTTTTGAAAATTGTGCTTAAGCAATCATAAAAAACTGTAATATGAGATTTTTCAAAATGGGCCAACTGGCCCTTGAATGTTTCCTCAACATGCTTGAGCAGGTTTAGTGCCGACACAATTTATCACTGGCCAGTTTCTGATACTGATAGCATGTTTAAGGAGACTTAAATTGTATTCTCACACACAAACATATATATATATATATATATATATATATGTATACAGATAAACACACACTAAGTAATAGCTGTTAGCAAAGGATAATATTTGACTGACAAAGTGACTGACAAACTAGAATAGTAATCTGTTACTTGTATGTGGAGGTATGTGCGTGTGATGGTAATTGGATTGTCTGGTGACCCAACACATCTCTTTGTATTACTATTTAAAAAGTTTTATTTACAAAGACGTTTATATTTTTCAGGTATCTTTTAATCTTACAAGAAAGAAATGTGATGGTGGGCCCACTTCATACTGAAGATGTGTTTCCCGTTCTTTGTTGTCAGAGCCATGTGAAACTGGAAGGCTGCAGGGGCTCACTTCATAATGGAACGAAGACCTGGCATATTAACCATCATCAACACTCAATATATTTACTTTTTTTGTCTGCCTGTTTTTCTTTCAGAGGTAAAGTAGATACCATTATTAAATGTATTTAATCATAATACCTTAAAAGAACTGACATGCTATTTATGAAGCAGCATTGAACACCGCAATCACAGTTGCTCCTGCACTCATGTATGCATGCCCATGCTCAGTCCTGCCCTGCTCAGTCAGGGCCGCGTCCATATAACAAATAGTAACTCAACCCCTTTAGCCATCACAAAACCTAAACCAGTTTTTCAAATTTCATTGTGCATGGGCATCAGCTGGATTTGGCAAAGTGTGCCACATCATAGCTAAAATGAGTCAAACTTTGGTCTTCATATAGTTTTCATATTATAATGAAGAGCAATGTTCAAACAAAAATCACCACAAACTCATTTGGTAGCCATATATAAAACACAGTCACATTGGTTAACATTCAATGCTAACATTCCCTCAAAGCTGATAGTTTGGAGACCTATAAATAAATATAGAAATTATTATTGACCAGATAATAACATCTTCTCAGGAGCAGGTTCTTGGTGGATACAAGATTTAGCATTTAAGATATAGATTTGGAACTTTTGGTGGCAACATGTATTAGATGTAAGTAGGAGCTTAGGGTGTGACAAACTGGACCTGTCACTGTGCTCATGATAAAATATATGATTTTTGGTTTGAGTTCAATTTCATACGCCCTCATTGGTCTTTTACCGGTCCATTGTTTATAGAAACAAAACAATACCTTCCTGACCTGAACCTTTAAAACATCTCTAAACGATCTTTCCTTGAGCATTCTGGTGTGTATGCCATATTATTTTTATGTACTGCCCTGACTGGCTACCTGAGTGGGAGTGACAGGTGAGTCCCTCCCAAACGCTCCTCCTGGAGCAGTTGAAAATATGATTCAGCCACTCACTATGGTTTTTTTTCATCTTTGGCAAACCTATGCCATTGATTTATTTGCTACCAAATTTACTTGCCATTTTCTGACATGGTAATAGATAGTAATGCAGATGTTATAGGAAAGGTAAGCTTTTCAAGTAAAGTAGCTAGGGCTGCTCATAAAGTTGCAAGAAGTCCTCAAATGATGCCACACAAAATTAATAGTTGAAAGATGATTGGTTGTTTTCATTTAAGCATCAGTGTTCAAGACGATTTAAAAAAAAAAATCATCTGAAAACAGAAATATATGTTGAGTAACAGAGTAAAACAAAGTAAAAACACCTCCAAGAGTTTTAAGGATTTTATTCTTTACCGTAGAAACACTGTACATAAATTACTTTCTCTGAGACTAATATCGATGTACGGATAAGTGGAATTTCTCAACCTTCAAAATAAAAAAGAGATAAATCCATTAAACATTGTCAACTCGTCTCAACAATTGTCTTTGAAAAAAAAAGATTGGTAGGATATGATTTTATTCTCTCTGTAAATTTTCCGTTCTTTCCTTTTTAAAATGATTAAAATTTCCTTCTCTCCAGAATTCCCTTGTACACACACACATACACACAAAAAAACTCCTCTAAAAGAGTACAGAGACCCACAATCAATGAGAAAACATCCACATCGATTTTGATCTATTACTGTTACTCGTTAAAGTCACTGATGGCGAAGCACTGTCCCTTTAAAGAGAAACAAGCAAAAACGAGAGAAGCAACGATCAGTTACTACTCACAGCAACCCTGCCCCCCCCCAAAAGCCATGACAACATTTTTCTATGGCAAGCGATACTACTACCTTTGACCAATAAAAGCACAAGGTCTATGCATCACGAGGCTGTGTCATCTTTTTGCAGCAGTGAACAACTCGTGGGCTGACAAAGGACCAGTGAGCCCACTTGGTCCAAGAAGAATATATCCACAAGGTCTCATAAAACAACTGTGGTCCCGGTGCTGGTCGCGCAGTTGATTCAATTCTTTTTCCACGCTGCTGTCAAAGACACTTGATTGTTATGTCATTGTTATCTAGACCTGAAAAAAATATAGACCTTGTAAAAGCACAGGAGGTTAAGGGGGAGTGGTTTCATCATCAGAACTGACCAAACAGATTATAGACATCAGCATTTTTGTAAGAAAAAGAAAACCCTCCAGGAAAAAAGGTCAGTTCATGTTCAGTTCAGATCACTGTCCATTCGGGTGCTGTCGTAATAGTAGTAGTAATAGTAGTAATAGTGGTATAGGTAATAGTATGTAAACACTTTTTTTGTATGTTTTTATTTTCCCTTTTCTGTCTGAAGCAATTCCAGGAAGTTTATATATAAAACAAACCAAAATAATCCAAACAGAAAATCTTTTTTTTTTCCTTCATACAAACTGCAGTCTTTTGTGTGTCTGTCTCTCTTGGAGAGAGTCCACAACAGTTCACAACAGTTCCATTCAATGGTTTGAGCAAAGAAAAACTAAAGACATCCATCCACACATGGCCCATCGAGGTCTACGACAGAGCGCCGGGTCTCATCAGGACCCACAGAGATGTGAAACCTGGAATGACGAGTCTGTTTGGGAGCCATAGATATTTGTTAGGTTGACGGGTCCGGTTGCACTGGACCACGGATCTAAATCCTAGAGGGGCCATCCCGATAGGACGGTTCTTCAGACAGTCGGTTATTCAATCAAGTCTACAGTATATCCCACTGTTTTACAGCTAGGTAGCACAAGACATAGCACTAAGTTAAGCCCCACCTACCAGAGGGAGGGGGAGGGGCGTGCGTGCAGGTTCGAAGGCTGAGGATGGGGAAGTAAGAAAGAAACAAAAGGCATGGGTTCGATGGACTTCTTTATAGGCTCGTGTATACTGTTTAGAACTATCCAAACTTTGGGTTTCTAATGTTTAACGCGCTCTTGGATGTTTGCTTCAAAATGATTGTTGTGCCAGCATCAGTCTATAAATAACAAGAGCAGTCTTTTCTTTTCAGGGGCCATTTTATAGTCTCAAGACATTACAAACATTTTCTGTTCAAATTGGACCTTTTGGTAGCCTTCGTAGAGTTCTTGACAGTCATCAGGGACGGGGGTAAATTTTGTGTTTGCCGTTGTCAATGCTGTGTTACCTCTTCCCTATCTCACTCTGACGTAGGAACTGGATGTTGTTAGCACTGTCAGCGAGCTCAGGGTACTGCTCTATGGACAACACATAGTAGCCGTCATAACCCAAAACCTTTCCGCTACTAAGCAGCTGCCTTTTTTCGCCCTCTGTCCATAGCCGAACTCCTTCCTCCCCATCCCTGACCCGCTGCTGTTCGCGGGCCCACGCGCTCGACAGCGCCCTCTGCCTCGCCTGCTCCAGGATGCGTGCTTTCTCTTCATCAAGCGTCATCCCGTAACGCACGTGAAGTGCCAGGGCGCCGTACTGCAGCTCTACGTCCGCGAAGCGCCGCGTTCGGCCGTTTACCACCGTTGTCGACTGGGACACAGTAACGTTGACGCCGTTTTCCAGGGATTTGCGGCCCGACGTGAGCCGCAGCGCGCTGAGGTCGTTCTCAGGGAGGCTGGTCTTGATAAAGTAGTGTGTATCACGTCCTTCCACGGTGAAATGGAGGTCTTCAAGGTAAAAGGCGTTGTTTAAAACGGCAGCGACTTTGATGCAGTCCTCGTTAGCGATGTTGAGAGCGTTGGTCACTACGCGGCCCTGGGTCACAGCTAACATCACCCCCTTGCCAATGAGGGACTTGACAGTGGCAAACCAGAGCCAGGGTTTGGCATGATCCGAATGCCGCCGGCTGAGCTGGATCTCTGGCATGCGCTCAAACGACAGGAAGGCCCGAGACTGGCGAGTCACCTCTTGCTGGACACCTGAGATCGACTGGCGGGAGAGGAAGGGGAGAATTAGGCAGTGCTTTACTTTAGGCTGTGCTCCTGAAACATTGACCCTGGATGAAATTCCCTTAATTTTTCAAAATAAATATATATTAAAAAAAATGCTAATAAGCCCGTCTAACATTTTATTTATTTATTTTTTTTTTCATTTTGATCTTAGAAAAGTATTTAAAAATAAACTTTTTTATATATATTTTGTTTCACTTCCCCTTGTTCTTGTAGTCCAAGAAATGTTTTTTTAATCATTCATTACTATTTTTAATTTTTAAAATATATTTGTCTTAAATATTGTTTGTGGACTAGACTAGATCCTCATAACCAAAAGTAGTGATTTTTGTGAAACATTTTTGAAAATAAGTTTTGTGCTTGGAATTTTGCTCAGAGGGTTGAATAAAACCCATCTGAAAGCCCGGAGCCCTGGGCCCAGTGTTCACACAGAGTTACGGCATCATAAGCACTGTTTAAGAATACTGAATGCTAATTATTATAGTCAGAGCAGCACATAATACACATCATATGCAAAAATATAGTGGGAGTGAATACTTCATGGAGCCACTGCCTGGTTAATACTATTAAATCAAATCTAATTTAATGTTTGTGTGATAATTATATTGTAAGTGAGCTTTAGCTTTGCTTCTAACGGGTTGTTAATCTGTAAAGCATCACAATGCACTTTAAATGTTACCCAAAATGATTTCTAGATTTCAGATAATATACTTCTATGATTTACAGTTGACCAATCAGTGCTGCCTGCTTTGGCAATCTGAGAAAAAAACGGACTAATGCTTTGAGTATATTCTAGTTAATTTTCTTGTTTTGTGGGGTGGGTGGGTGGGAGATGTTATTGTCTGGTAATTTTTTGCACATTTACAAATCACCTTTTCGCCCTAGTGTTTTTTTTTTTTTTTTTTTTTTTTTTTTTTAAATAAACCAAGTGAATTTGCTCTGGTTAAGGGCTAAAGCATTTACTTATTTTCTTTTTATTAATGTTATTTGTCATTTCATATGCAAGACAGAACATGAATTGGTTCTCTGTATAGCCTTTTTGAGGACTGGTCCTTGTTTCCCCCAGTTCTCAGAACATACAGTACATAGCTATCCATCTATCTGCTATGCCAACACTAAGTGTGTATCTGAGCATTGCTGCAAGATTTGTGTATGTGTGTGTGTGTGTGTGTGTGTGTGTGTGTGTGTGTGTGTGTCTCCTGGCATTACCCGAGTGCCAGTTGAAATAAACAGAGCCAATACATTAGCACTTCAGATACGGCTGTTGGATGCTTAGTTTAAGTCTCTGTCACATCCTACAGTTTTTGCTCTCATTTCCTCCCAGTTTCACTTTCTCCTCCATGTCTCTGCTCTGTCTCTCTCTTGATTTCACCGTGTCCGTATCCCTCATCATACTACATAATATCCCTGGCTATCTTAACGGAAATGGTCCTTGGATACGCGGCAAGTGTGTGTGTGTGTTCATGACAACCTGTCCACAAAAACAAGGCCATTTGCACTTCAATCACCGTGGCGAGCTGGAAATAGCCACAATAACAGTGGCAGTGGAAGAAGGAGGAACAAGCAGGGAGTGAAGATTTAAGACGGGGAAGGCATGAATTATTGGTTTCTCTGGATGAGTCTTTATCGTTTTCTGTCCTCATTTCCCCCTCTCATTATTCTCATTCCATTTCCTCCCACTTTTTCCTCTTTCCCCTCCATTTCCTGATTTTCTTTTCTGTATGGATGTTAGATTCTCTCCTTCTCTGCATTCTCCGTTTTTCTCCCACTTTTTCATTCATTTAGACCTTTCCTTTCCAGTTTTATCACCCTCTGTTTTTTAATCTCTTCATTTCCCGGATTTCTCTTTCGCTGCATTTGCACAATTCCTGTCTCTCCTTTTTTTCTCCTCTATATTTCACTTCGCCCGTCTTTTTCACATTTCACTTTCTCATTTCACTTCTGGTGAAACTGTATATGTAAAACTATTTTTTTCACTCTTGTCATTTCATCCTTTCTTAATTTGCTCTGCTGTTCTCTCTCTTTTTGTGTGGCTGCTGTGTGTGTGAGTTGCATCATCTGTGTGGCTGTGAGTTGCATCACCTGCATTCAACACAAAATAGTCTGACATTTTAGCTGTGATTTGCTTTATTTTATACATTTATTATTACACTATATTAAAAATATATTATCAGATATATTATCAGATATATTTCTAAATATTTGTTGGTATTTGTTCTTGTAATTGTAAATAATTATACTAATTATGAATCTTTCTTAGTATTTTTATACCATTTCAAATAATATTCTGGTACTTTTTGTGCAAATTTTCTATTATCTATCTTTTGTAATTTCTCAAAGATTTTTTTGCTCTCTGGTTATTTTCTTGATTTTCAGGTTATTCAGATAAATATTATGCTAATTTAATGCTGCTTTTATGTATGTATTTATTTTACATTTTTTGCATCATCTTCTGGTAATTTCCTTGTAATTTTATTTATTTATTTAGCATGTTTTGTTTGTCTACTTTTCTCTACTTCTATTCTTTTTAATGTTTTATTTAATGTGTTTTCAAATGTTCTTCTTTTTATTTTGAAGCACTTTGAGCTGCAATTTTTGTATGAAAGGTGCTACACAAATAAAGTTTTATTATTATTATTATTATTATTATTATTATTATTACTTTTTTAAAATGTTTTTTCTAATTTTTCCCCTTTTCCTTTTTTGTCAGTTTTCTGGTGATTTTCTCATGATTTAGTTTTTTAGATTTTCCTTTTTTCCCCATGTTTTTGAAAGAAGTCGTGAATTTTCTTAGGTTTTATTTCAGACTAGAACAAAAGTGCAAAACAAGTGTTTGTTCTTCTCCAAAAAACAAAACAAAAAAACATCATTTGGGCTCTCTGTCTAACATCAAAAAGATTTAATGATACATACAGGCAGGTCATCCCACAGCTGACTTTTCTTCATTTCCAGTGAGGGCTGTGTCAGGTCAAACTTAGGAATGGGGAATCCTGGGATAGCATTATGGAGGTGGAAACCAAAAGTGACCAACCAGATATTCACATCTAGAGAGAAAAGAAGGAGGGAGACACGGGTGGTTGAAGAGGAAAGAGCTTAGTGAGTTCAGTGGATGCCATGTTTGTTTTGTGGCACATCACATACGTAACAGCTACACAGGCTATGGCAAGTCAATAAATGTAGAGATCTTGTTAGTCAGCAGATTTCTGATGCAGACAAACAATGTGGAAGTCAAGCTAAGCTGAATTAAAACAATAAGGTATTGTCACAGCATGGCAGTTAGACTGGCTTTTTAGACTGGCAGTTAAGACTTTGTAGCACCAAAGAGGGGCTAAACAGCGAAAATAGCAAACCCACACAACTTCAAATATAGCATGCATTACCATCTCTTTCATTTAAAGACACTGCCTTGAAATGAAACTGGGATGACTGCAATGGAAGCAGGAACCTGCTATCACTCCCAAACGGAAAGATCTGTCAGTGCGATGAGTAACGCTAAGCGACTAAAACCTGGAATCTCATGTTTTCAGCGGCTGTTTCAGGGCTCGTCTCTTTCAAAACTGCATGGATCTCAGCATTGGATTAATATGCCTGGTGCTGATGAATCGTGCAGAGAAGCCACAGCAGTTCAGAGCTGCTGGAGGTGAACGACTACTGAGTGCCAGGTCTCGACGAGGCAGCAGAGCAGTTGGCATGTGTTGGCATTCTATTGGCTGTACTCCTTTGGGTGCTAGCGTCGCTGTTTTTAGGCTTTCATGTGTGAATTGTACCTAGTTAAAATGTCTTTCAGCATATTCAACATTTTATCTTGCTTCCAAGCAGTCAGTTCTTGATTACAACCAAACCCACTATTTATCATCCACCAGATATTTCGCACTGAATTCATAGCTACCCATTTTATATTAGCCCACAGTGCTGGCTTGTGGCCTCTACAGGCAGCACCACAGCAGAATGTTTGTAGAAAACAAAACATTTAGGAAAAGTGAATCCACAAAAATGGAACAAATTTTGTTTAATACTGAAGTTTTGGAAAATTTCCAATTTAAGACATCTCACAGTTTAAAACATCTCACCGTAAAATTTATTTTATGACCTTTTATGACATTTTATGACTTAACATTTTAGAAGTCAAATTGAAAACATTGTAAAACTTCCTAAGGATCTGTGGTAACCCTGTAGATATATTTATGTTTATTTACAAAATTTGATTTTTTTGTGTGTTAAAATATTGGACAGTCCAATTTTGTGTCTGAAAGTTTTTCGAAAAGAACAATGTGATAATAATAAAATTATGAATAATTGTAATTTATTAGGCATTGAAGTGGTTTCATTTAAAAAATACTGAATATCAGGGTTTCAATTAAAAAAAATCTTTCATTGGTATTGGCCTTCAAAAACACAGAAGGGTCAAACCTTAGCTGTACTATACCACTTTATTAATTCCACTTGTACAGTCTAACACAATCCAATACAACTGCTCTGCCACAAAGTTTACTCTTATGATGACAATAATGCTCAGGTTTTCTTATTGTCACAGTAACAGAGGTGTTCATTCACTGCTATGTTTGGCATTGAGCTCATAGTTAGTGCTGCTGTTGGACTGGACTGCATTTTATTGACAGCTGTTTCTACTATTCTGTCCCCCTCATGTATATAAATAGGGAGGACAAAAATTAGAAACACACATTCTCCACAATGTCAACACAAACTGAACATTATACACTTTGTTAAAAGGTAGAATTGATGGCAGAGCTGTAATAAAGTGGCCGCTGAGCGTATAGTGACCTACAGAACAGTGTTGAACTCTTACCTGTGACGTACTCTTTCACCTGGTGAATCTTGCTGACGGGGTTGTTGTTTCTGAACATGTAGAGGTTGAAGGGCTGGGGGTCTTTACCGACTCGTGTCCACGTGCTGATGTCAGGAGTGGTCCACCTTAATGACACATGCATGACAAGAGTAATTTATTAGCCCGCTCTTACACAGAATGGATTTGTGATGCTCTGTGGTGAGATGAGAGCTGATAACGCAGCAAGACAAATTTGAGAGAAAGAGAAATCTCCCCTCTCCTTGTAGTAGCTCTCAAACTCTCATGCCCTGCCATGAATAAATGAGTAGCTTACTGAATAAATGAATGAGAATCTGAATGAATACATTAGTGAATGAATGCCTACCTCCCAGCAGGGATGTCATAGTCTCTGTCTCCAAAATGCAGTAATCGTGTCAGAGGGTCATAGAGGCCTCCATGGAAACCAATTACCAGGACAAAGTCTGGGTTTGAATCAAAATACACCTCGCCGTATGCTGTGTACTGCACCTACACACACACACACACACACACACACACACACACACACACAGAGTCAAAATTCCATTCCATAAACTATACACTGTACTTGATAAGGAGACATAAGACAATTGGAAGCAATGCACAGAAACTGGCTCATGCTCTCTGTCTTTTAGACACACACACACACACACACACACACACTCTTACCTGTTTAAGTAACAGTCCATTGCTGCTGAAGACAGCCAGAGGAGTCCCAGTGTTATCACATGCAATGTAAAACTCCTCTCCACTGCTGATCTCCATAGCAAACAGATGGCCCTGGATAACAAGAAACAGCACAGTTGTATACATTATGAATGACTGCTATGATGATTTTTTTTTTCTGTTATTGCCGTTGTAATCTGAGAAACCCAGAGTCCCTCACGACAACTCTTGCAAGAGTCGCAAAAATGCTTCAGAGGCAGTATCGTCCCCAGACATCTGGGGTCCTCTGTGAATGAATGATTTGATCGCTGTGGGTCCAAAAGATGATCAAGCTGTGTGACACTAAAGCAGGACGCTTGGCAGCATTCTGTTCTGAAGTGCTTTCATGTGGGGTCACTTCAGTTTGTAGAAAACATCACACCGTGTTCTTTTATATTTTGTAAGGTTTTATTTCACCCTCTGAACAAAATTCATTTTAGTTCTTGTCCTTTTTCATTTTTGAAGGGTCATGTTTGAGCTAATTTACTGGTGTAATACAGTTTTAAATATTTAATTATAATAATTATAAATACATCTGTGTAGTGATTTTAATTAGATTTTTAATACAGTGTTCTAGTAATTGTTTTTGCCTAATTTTCATCATTTTCAATCATTTTCTTGTAATTTCTTAACAATGATTTGGTTATTTTCATTTATTATTTATTATTTTCATTTTCTTGTCATTTTTGACCATTTCACCCTAATTTTAAGGTCATTTCTCATCATTTTTGATTTTTTTTTTCTTGCTAATTTTGGCAGCAGTTTTTACAGAATCAGGTTTTTACAAGAGTCCAAGCAGAAAAAGCAAGCATGTTCATGGTACATAGTAAACATGATTCTTGGGTCAAATCATATTATTGATAGCAATCCTGTGTTAAATATTAAAATTAATGACATCATTGTAAATCAAGTACATGAGACCAAACTTCTGGGCGTGACAGTAGACAATAAATTATCATGGAAGAAACACATCAGCAATATGACTGCAAAGATGGAAAGAGGTATATCTATTATGAGAAGTCATGCTAACTTTCTAGCTCCCAACATTATGAACAGAGCTATTCAAGCACTAATATTAATAACTATTGCCCAGCAGTTTGGTCGAGTGCCACTGGATATATATTAGACAAACTACAACGTATACAAAATAGAGCTGCCCGCACAGTACTCCAGTGCGACTACAGGACAAACATCAGTTCTATGCACAAGCAATTAAACTGGTTAATGGTTAAAGACAGACTCCTATACTCACTGATCACTTTCATCAGGAACATTTCTGTTTCAAAATGACCTTTTATTTTATTTAAGAACCTAAATTTCAGTACTGAAAATCATGGACACATCACCAGGCACGCAGCTATAGGAAATTTTACCTTACCTAGAGTGCGAACTAATGCCATAAAAAAAGTGTTATCTACAGATGTATGAAAGTATGGAACTCACTGCCAAAAAAGATCAAGCTTACCACAAACATTAATAAATTCAAAGTATTAACAAAACAGTATTTATTGCAGCAGGGAAAACTTTAACTTGAGAACAAGGAAGTGTTTATGTGCACTGGGAACAAGACAAAAGAGTATGTATATATTTGTTTTAATAAGAATGGTGATAACGGTGATAATGATGATGGTAATAATAATAATAGTAAGAATAGTAAGAATAACAATAATAATATTTATATAGCTTTGATTGTATTATAAGAAGTATACTTATGGTATTATATATAATTTAACACATTATGATAATATTATAAAGATAAATACATTCCAAATGTTAATGCATGGTAATATAGGATAATTAGAGGAGGTTGCATTTGAAAATATCTGTCATATTATATATCTATCGAATCTGGGATGCTTTGCTTATATGGTTATGCAAATTTTGTGTTTCTTGATGATGACAGATTATATTAATTATATATTATATTAATTATATTATATTAACCGTTGTTTAAGTGTCTATTTGATTAGATACTTGTTTATATTTAATTTGTTTGTTTGTATACGTGTTTATATTTAAGTTCATTGTTGTACGTATTTTTATTTGGTGTGGACCCCAGGAAGAGTAGCGGTTGCCTAGGGCGACAGCTAATGGGGATCCAAATAAATAAATAAATAAATAAATAAACAGACTGAATTTCTATAGTGCTTTTCTAATCTACCGACCACTTTACAATGTTTGCAGCAGCATTTTATCACTGGTAATTCAAATATCCAGTTTTCAGTTGTAGCTGAGATGATGTTGCTGTAAATTAAATAATCTTTACAGTATAAAAGATGTGTTGTAATGTGGATAAATTAATAATTAATTTTCATTACATTTCTTGCACATTGCCTAGTGTTAGCTTGTTAAACCTAGCTAACTCACCCCAAGTCATTAGCTAATTAACTATATCAAAAAGACCCCGACTATATGTGGCTGTCATGAGGCCAGAAAAACTTTTTTTTCCTCCCTGTTGTAATATGTCAACAGGAACCCTGGGAGCTACTGACAAAACTAATTTAAACAGGCCACATCATTTCAGTTCAGGTTAACTTTCTGTCATTCGGTGTGACACCAACAGTATTAACAACACTATTACTTTTCTAAATCTTCTCTAGTACACATGCTGAAACTAGCAGGCTGAATTTTCTCGCATCAGGATTACCTTATTAGCCAGAATAAAACAGTTTTTCTGCGTTTAGATTTGACTAAATTACTCACTGACTGTACCCCACAACAGTAATACTGGCATTTTTTGTCCTCTTTTTGATGGCTACCTGCAGATCATAGTAAAGCGATGTGATCTCAGAGCTGGAGTGGTTGTAGACATGGGTGATTCTGGTGGGGTAGCTCAGGTCAGCGTAGAAGAACTGGATGTGCTGGCCCAGACTGTTTCTAGATGCTACACGCCGACCCAAACCATCGTAGCGGTACTGAATGGTCCAACTGGCTGCTTTACTGTAGACACGAACCAGAAGACCTGAAGAGAGAGTGATACAAATCAAGAATCAACAGGACAGGAGTGATGTGGCATGAACTGAGGTTGAATGAGTATCTCACTAAAAGGTGGATCAATGCCAAATGATGTCACCCACCCAATATAATGCAGCCTGATTGACTCTTTTTGTAGAACTGATCAATACTACATTGTTTGTCCATGCTACGTGAAACCTTAAACTCAACTGATACGGATGCAACATTTTGATTTCACATTATTCTTATTATTAATATTCAGGAGGGTAATTATCAATGAAAGGTTTCAGCGTGCCAGCATGGTCAAAATTAAATATACATATTAACATATGAGCATTAGCGCAAGATATAAACTACCTGCAGGTTCATTACAAAACCTCAATATCATTATGAGCCTTCAGAAACACTTGATCACAGTCTGGTGAATACTGAACCAATGGAGGCCTACGTTCCATATGAAGTGCCTTGTACTTGTTTTTGTTTCAACAAAGCATGTTGTGTAGTGAATCATTTCAACTTCATGTGGTACCGCATTGCATCCTGCTATTTAAGGCTTAAAGGGATAGTTCAGTTAGTGATTTTGTCTTTCTGCCGAACGACATTAAATACAAATCCAGTGAAAATGAAAATGAAAATTGTTAACGTATGAAAAACATTGCCCAGCCCATACACCTTTGTTCTTCTTACTCTCAGTCAGAGAGGCACCATCTGTGTGGTGTTCATACTGACCTTCTTGTAAACCAAAATGACCTTACTGATTATTGAAATATTCTGAATATCGGCCCCGATTATAGAGATTCATTCATAAATCATTCCTTAATGGATAACCAGAATACCTTACCTGGCGATGATGTTAGATATTCCTTGTTTCAGTAGTGAATTAGGAAAACTTGCTTTTAGATACTATGTGCCTCACAAATGGTGTATATGGCAGATATTTGGTTGATCTCTAATGCAAATAGGGGTAAATAGTCATAACTAAACAAAAGGAAAAAATCTAATTCAAACCTTTGGAGTTGTATTCAAATATTTCAGCTCCTCTCTGCCTGAGGAAGCCATCTTCATCCAGCCTGTACTGGACATCTCCTAGCCGAGTGATTCTGTCTCTCAGGTCATAGCGTAGAGGGGTTAAGCGAGCGCTGTTCCCAGGGTTCAGCAAGTGAAGGTTCCCATTCAGGTCATAGTTATACCTGGAGGTGACAACACCAACAATGGAAACTTTTCATGAAAACTTTTGGAATATTAATCTTGCCTGTAAAATCATGATATGCCTTGCTGCGTTCACACAAGGTTTCTTATTCTAGTTGACTGATCCATATATAGGGAGCAACAAGACTAGATTTGTCTAATCTGGCAAGCATTTTACCTGCAAGTCAAGCAAAGCAGCTGTTAAAACTTCAAGCCTTAAAAATGAATTTTTATGTGTAGCTTGTATGACATATTACATTAAATAGAAATGATGCAAAGTAAAGGCAACCGATATTAACAAATCTTGGTTTTTGGAAAAAGTAAAAATTTGAAATGCTGGCTCTATAGGTTGATAGAAAACATAGATTAATATGTATATAACCCAAAAGTAGTGATTGACTGTAATAATAATAATTAGAATGGGTTTACTTATGATCCTACCTCCACATCATCTTCTCGTTGAGGAAGACCGTCTGCAGCTGTCCATCCACATCGTACTCATAACCGTATTTGGTTGTGTTGGCAAATGGTCCAATCTTGATCTCGCGCTTGGTGACCCTTCCCATGTTGTCATACTGTATGGTGATCCAGTACATGAGAGATCTGAAGATCTCGTACTGAATCTCCTTAATGCGGCCATGCTGGTCAAAGTGTTTGGTGTAGGTCATTACTGCTGTGGAGATGATCTGAGAGAGAGGAGGGAAGACTTTAACAATTAACACATACACCTAGGGAATGCTGTGTGCCCCTGCTGAACTGGGATCAGATTCCACCAACGCCTTCTGCTCTCGACAATTCTGAACACAGAAAACTGGACATCACACTAAGGCTGCATTTCCACTGCAAATCCCAATAGCCACTTTGGAATTGGTGGAAAAAATCTGATCTATCTGTAGTGTTGACATTGAAAGGCCTTCATGTGGCCTGCATTTACGTTATGAATGTCTGTTGTCATAGCAACAGACAGATGCCAACATGGAGGCCTGTGTATCATTACTTTCTTTGTTTCAAAGGCAGAACCTAAATTCATATACTGTAGAGATGGTGTAGAGGGGCTACTCTACACTCTGTTGTTTCCCTGTATGATCTCTGTTACTTCCACTGAAAGGAGGTTTGGCATGCAAAGCAGCAGTCAGAAGGGGAGGGACTGCAATGTACACAACTCCAGTGAATACCAGTCGCTGGACGACTTCAGAATGGGAATTCACATCAACTGTTCCTGAAAAAAATAATGTTGTGGAGGCTTGTGTGGGATACTGCACCATTGTGTACTTGGAATAAATACGGCTTCTATTTGTTTAGTAGTGACAACATTTTACCAAGCACTACAAAAAGAACTATTATGAGTGCATTAGACTGCCCAAGGCTGATCGAGCACATGAATTACCCAGTGGATTTAAAACTAAATGGCAGTTCCTGCTAAATAACCTGCATTCACAGCTTTTTTTTTCATCCTGCTTCAAAGAGGCAAATGCACTTGATGACTAGTTGGATTTGGGGAACACACTCAATGACCAATTCCATTTGGGAAACACACACTTGACAGCTGGGTGGATTTGGGGGATGGTATTTCAGTTTCTAATGGCACAAAACCGTGCCATTTTTTTGCAAATGCAATTGCCAAAGCAACTACACCTTACAAACAGAACAAAAATACAGGTGAGCCAAAGTCTTTTTGGACTTGGTGTATTTCACTTTGTCTTTTTTTGCTGCTTAGAGCTCATTGGTTCCTGATAGTCTATGATAGTCTGAGCTGTGCTGTATGAGTGATGGGAGTCTAATGATGTTACTGATCTTATTTGCTATTCTCGCACCAGTGCTGGGTGTTTTTCATGCTCATCCAAGCAACTACAGAGAAGGGAAGTAATTGGATAAAAGATGTGTATAACAGACACATCACTGTTCTATTCTTTTAAAAATGACAGAAACTAGACAGCAGCATTATAGATTCAGGATAGATGTGTAATGCATGACAATAGCCACCACTGAGCATGACATGGTTACGCCTCTAACTGTCTTCCCCTCGTGTTCTGTATGTGTATGTGTCTGTGTGTGTTCTTTGTGTTTCACCGCTGAATCTGCAGTTCCTGCTTTGCCTGTGTTCCCGCCTCCTGTACTTGCACCCCTTTTTGCCATCAGCCAACTAACTGCCCGCCTTTATCTGCTTGCCATCAGCCAGTCAGCTCCTTCATCCTTCAGCTGTTCTCAGTCCTATCAATAAGAGTTGTCATGAGCTAGAGTCCACAAATCAAACTTTCCAGTTTACACAACCAGAGAACTACGTTTAATTTATTTGCAATAATTTAATAATGTAATTTTCCTAAATAAAGCTGTCAGCTGCCTGTTATGGCTAGTTTGCAGGACATGACATGACACTGAACTGTTTCGTGAGGCGGTGGAAGGCGCATGCATACAAACATTGGTAAGTAGAAAAAAGTTGCTTTTCTGTGACACAGGTGTCATTTGAAAGGAACTTTAACATCCTATGTGGCTACCAATTAATTGTTCTTTGTAAATATGTAATGTAAAAGACTGTATGTATGTCAGAGCATGAAATATAAACTCCACATTCAAAGAGATAAGAGTCTTGTTATTTTGGAATTTACCAAAGTGGTGCTCCAGTGAACTGACTTTACTTAAACGGGACTTTGGTTCAACATAATATAGCTAATATAGCACTCTCTTTAATACAGTAAAGACAAATAAATAACTTGCACACGCAAACACATCACTTGGCTTTGATACATTTTATGCCACTATTTAAACGCAAAATAATGGCTATTAACAGTTGTTGTTTTTTTTTTTGTGTGTGTTTTTTTAACCAGAGGGGGAAACAAGCATGATGAAGTTTTACTTTCTGAAATTAATTTATTCATACGTTCATCCACCAAAGCATGTTGGATACTCTCACAGCAGTGGGCTGTGAGAGTTTCAGTAGTGAATTAGGAAAACTTGCTTTTAGATACTATGTGCCTCACAAATGGTGTATATTGCAGAGCCTGCTAAAAATTACATAGCCTGATTCCAAAGGATCATTTCAAATTTGTTTTATGATGCTTAGTACCTGTGCCCTGTGAGCTGCTGCCTTAAGTCATGGCTGTCATTTGAAAACTGTATCTGTTTGCTCTTGAACTTCTTAGACATAGTAATATATAACAATATATATTATGACTCCTGTAATCAGGGTGTCACTGAAAAAGAGAGCTTGTTCTCAGTTTGACCTCTCTTAAGGAAATAAAGGTGATCATGATGGTTGATTTACAGAAGAAAGGGGTTTTGCAGCATTACTTTATGTACATTCTCTCTTTCTCTGTCACCTGTTCACTTAAAGTACACAAACAGCTCTCTTTTCAAGGTGAAGGATAAGGAGGATAACCCTCACCACATCCACTAATAATATATTAATCTCAACCCGATCCTGTTCCCAAATGCACCAGGCACATTGTATCATAAAAATACCAAAAAGCTTGCCATCCTGTCCCCTGTATGCTGCACACTGGAAATTCATGTGTGCTTAGTGCTGTTCACCTTGGCACATGAAAATAGTACCCTTAATGTTCTCTCTGTAGTCATTTAGTCCCCTCCACCGATGCAGCCTGTTCTGTTAATTTGCTGTCATAAGGGGTCCTGAGTGAATGGCAGCTAGTGTTGAAATGCTGGCAAATCTGTTGCGTCAATTTTATGGATATCTGCCTGAACTAATGTGACCATTACTCTTGTCTACCTGCTGACTTGGAATATCTGCCAGTTTGACTGCCTGTTACAGAATTCTTGTTTTCTTGCTGAGGACTATCGGCTATATTTCAGCCTATCAACTATGAGTAGAGCAATCCTGCTTAAACCTACTCGACTCACCTTCCAGACGGTTTGCATTTAGGTCCAGAACATTAATCTGACATGAAAGTACCTCACCCCTAACTTCAAAGACTGCTCCACCTTCGATCAGCTGGCAATGTGTGATGTTTCATGTGTTTCCCTGTAGATAAAATATTAAATCAATCCATCACCCAACGAAAAACTTAGTAAATACAGCCTATCCCATCTTACCTGATTTATATCATAATAGATCACTCCAAACTTTCCAAACTGCTCCACCTTCCCTGATATATCATCGAACTGATAGAGGTCGATTGGAAGTGGCGTCTCATTGATCACGGCCTGCATGCTGGTGACCCTGAAGCTGTTGTCATAGGTGTAGTCAAATCGTGCGTTCACCATCCCGTCCTCACTGAAGCGGAATATCTGCCGGTCCACCAATGGGCCGATCTGACGGTACCGGATGGAGCATATGAAGCCTTCGCTCTGCAGATTGACGGTCTTCAGGACACCGGCTGTTTCGTCATAGGTGAAACTGACTCTTGTGGAGTCATACAAGATCTCTGCTAGCTTGTTCTAATGATGAAGCAAACAAAACAGTGGAAGAGGTGTGTAAATAATAGGTATTGCTGAAAATGAACAATAGACAAACAGATGTACTTAAAGCTGGGCTTGAAATGCTAACTGTTAGCATTTGGAGTATCCAGCACTCAGTAACAATGACAGGAAGATAGCACCACTACTGTCCTATATAACAGCTGGGTGAACTCTGGGTGAACTCAATACCTGTCTGCGGTACTTATACAGGATGCGGCGACCAGTCCCTAGGTGGGCAACCCTCAGGAGCTGGAAAGAGAGTGAGACAGTGAGACAGTTAGAAAGAGCACTTCCCCTCATCCATTCTGCACATCCAAACATATCCATTTGGCATCCCTTCTCATAAGCAGGAGGCTTCATCATTCAGAGATTTCCAAGTGATAGGAGTGACAGCAACCGTGATTTCAAGGTCTTCCCACACACACACACACACCTGTCCGTCTTCAGAGTAGTCCACCGTAACTGAGGCATTGCTCTCAGGGGGGCTGTAGATGTTCCTGTAGTATCCTATGGATCGGACTGTCTGCATGGTGTGGCGAGCCACGCTGGGCATGGTGACTGCGGACAGACGGTCCCCTGAGTCATAGTCAAAGATGTACTGGTGTTGGCTGTGGAGCAGCAAAACCATGGACTGAACGAGAGGAGAAAAACAAGAGAAAAGTGAGTAACTTTATGCCGGGATCAAACCACACAAATTTTTTGTCTTTCAAAATGGTTGCCATGTCAAAACTGTTCAATCAAAGTGCCATACATTCTTGCTGTGTCTTGCCAGTCAGGAGACTGGCAATACTACAAGTATGACCCCGAATAATCATCGTTCACATCCCTGCATGAGTTTATAAGTCACTGGGGAGGAGGGTCAAGACACTGTCTGTCATGGCTCGAGAGGTGCTACATGTGATGCTGGCAGTCTTGTGTTCTGACGAGAAAAACAAAAATAAAAACAACTGTGGATCAGTTCCTTGGTGTCAGGAAGAGGACAGTCTGGGCTGTCTATCCACTAGAGCAGTTCTCTCTCTGCTATGATGCACTGGCATTTTCTAATGGAAGAGATCAGACCGGCTTTTCCAAAGAGACACCAGTGTTCCTGCCCGGGAGGTGCAGTCTGTGAAGATTATATAGCATCCTAGTAAAAGTATACACAAACATGAATTTCTACTACACAAATATATTGCCAGTATGTCACTATTTACAAATCATTCACGTTTTCCATGTGCAATGATGCCATAATGACTTTGTACTATAATAAAACTTGTTTCCTTCATTTTGTCAGCTGCCTGCTGTTTACACGACGGTACAAACTGACAACACCCTATAATAATTGGGACTGGAGTGGGATCACTTATTTTGATTTTGAGAGAGTACTGTGGAAATTAGAGTTTTTTGATAAACACACACAACTGCACACTTGTTTCATGTACACGTGCATTCAGATTTAATAGCCAAAGCAATTACAGCCTTGGTTGTACTACAAAGCATTCATTGCTGCCATTGGCCTTTCTATATTGGAAATATTAACACAATGCTTCGGGCACTTTTTTGGAGACCAGCTGGAAAGGAGAGGCAGTTCCTCCCCAGCACCTTTACAGCTGTGGATCAGAATGTGTGAGTGACGACAGAGGATGTTTTCGCTGCATAAACTTCTAGTTATAGTCAAGAGACAGGGTGAAGTATACAAAAGAAAAGGTCCTCCTTCTATAAGAGCCTGATGCTGGTTGACTAAGATGTGTCCACACTGGATAACCTGTCATTGCTTGGAGCACTCTGGAAAAGCGCATCACTTCTCTCAAACTATAGAATAGTATACTGATTCTGCTGCATTCAGGTGGCTATAGAAATTTGATCATTCATAAGAGAAACTTGTCATACATCCTACAAGCATCTATGGTACACAGGTACTGGAAATAAATGGTGTGATATTTCCAGTAATGTTGCCAGTACCGTGGCAGTTTCATTTTCTTTTAATCAATTAAAAATCACATTCTGACGTACAAATAGATGTTTCTACTGCTTGGATCATTTATATCTGTGTGAAACAAGCAAGCATAGCATCAGTAGGACTTCATGTGATTTTCCAGAGGTGCGTGCCAGTGTGCATCCACCAAAATAGCTCAGTGCTTGGTTAGCGTTCTGACTCTGTCATGGTAGTCCCTTGAGGAAACCTCAAACAGGAAGGGGAAATGTTGCCACATCTCAACGAACATTTCCTTTGCATCAGTGTTCCACCTGACAGCAGCAACACCAGCATCCCTATTTCTCTTTACCATGTTTCCATATGTGAGCCAGAGAGCACTCTGTCATTGGTCAACATGGAGGAACATGTCGTAGGTGTTGCTGCAAAAATACAAAAAATTCTGACATGCTAAACTTTTCAAACTTTTAAACTGTCGCGGGTGTCCCATATGCCACATTGCTGGCCTTTCATTAGGTCACACAACATGGAATGAACAACATGGAATGAACAACATGGAACGTTGTCAGTGACGACTGAATCGTGTCAAAATCAGGCTGAATTGATGTGGTCTGACCCAGGCATTACTATTAACACAAGTATTACAGAGACAGTCTCAGACAGAGTGTGGTAGTGAGACTGATAAGACCGTGCTGGGATAATTTTCCTGATTAGTCTAATTCTCCCTGGTCTCATTCTCCATGCCTCTACCTGTGTGTGACGGCTGCCTCGCTGTACTGCTGTGGCTCTCCTGCATGTTGGTGTCCACACACACAGCTGTGCTGCTACTGACAGCCCTGTCTTTACATTGAGTTTGCTTTTGATCATCACCAATGTCATGTTTTTATAACTGCAGAACTGAAGGTTGTAGCAGCTCGGTGACAGGCATGTTCAGCATCCCTGAAAACCTCCACACATGTAGCCCTCAGTTTCGGGTGTAGAAAACATGACATTTGAAGAATCTGAAGTCCTTTCCATGCAGAGAGAGGCCAGTTGATTTCTCCTGAGTCAAACTGGCTGTTTTACTGGGGACAGTACTATTAACAGTTAGCTTGTTAGCACGGCACGGTAAACAGTATTTTACCAACCTACTATTGTATCAGCAAAGCGCTTCAAGGTAATGCAGTGTAACTTTACTAAGCAACAGAGTCAAATGTGGACTTTTTCACATCATCACTACTACTAGCAGCCTCCAAAGTCAAGTTTTTAGCAAGTGAGCTCCATAGCAATGTTAGCTAGGAAAACATTTGCCAACACATTGCTGCAGTGCTGATAAGACCTGCACCTATTTCAGTTCCAACAAGCATGGACAGGGGGAAAAAAAAAAAACATGAAATGCAATTTTTGCAAATTGGATAAGCAACATTTGGAGCTGGTTTGAAATGCAGTTCCACCTGCATTTCCACAGATGCGTCTGCTCTGGCCCCTCACATAGGACAGAGGTGCATCAGAGCGGCTCAGCAGCATCCATGTTGCTACTAACTTCTAACACAATTACTCATGCCTGCATCTTTACCACAGCCACCCGTGCAGATAGGCTGACGATATCTGGACACACAAATCCAATCTACTCACTTGCAAATAACAGTGGGGGTACACTGTCTTAAAGGTCTGATTTGAGAAACACATCTGATTTGCCTGCAGTCTGAAAACGGCCTTGGGAGTGTTAGCAGCTCATTAAAAGGTGAGCCAGGTTTCACTGAAGTAAAACTGTTAAGTAAAACCCTCCCACACAACACTGGAATGATCCCTCTTGTCAGGCATTTGATATACTACTACTACTAATAATACTACTACTCAATACAATACAATTGAATGTAAAGGTATTGCTATTTGTGATTTATCACTGTCTGTCCATGCTGCCAATGTAAGTCACATGCTTTGATGCTAACACAGGTCTTTGAATTGAACAGAGAAATACATAGATGAGAGAGACAAAGGGACAAATCGGTGGTGGTGGTGGGGTATTACAATTAATTTTCATGAGTAGTGTTGAGCCTGCTAATGGAGCACAGAACAGGTATTAACATCCACCAGCCTCTCTTCATTAAGTACTCCCTGACCTGCTCCACAGAGCTAATGACCGCCAAGGGAAGTGTGCATACCGTGCATGCATCTTTGTGAATGACACCAAGTCTTAGCCCTCAGCTGCACTAATCCGAGCCCTTGGATGTATCTAAATGTTGCAGCTTTGAGCAAACTTGCTACAGTAACAGGTGGCTGGACTGTGTAATGGAGACAAGTGTTTTTGCAGCCCTCCTAATAGGTTTAAACTGGGACATTTGAAAACTGTAATCCAAAGATAATTTTGTTCTTTAGTGCCAAATGTGTGTATAAAATTTGTCCAAAAGACAATATGTGATAGAGTGGACAATGCCTGCGTGTAAGCTAAATAGGCCTGATTTTTTTAAAGAGATTTATGAAAGCAAAACTGAACTATGTCTTTCTATTAACTTCCATAGAAAGCCAAAGCAGCTCCCAAAATATCACTTTTAGCACATAAACATGAACAAAGTGGATTATTATAAAAACCAACAAGTCCCAGGACCCATTTTCTTTGTGTAATTGCAGTTATTTGTTGAAGATTGTTTTCTTCGTGGCTCAAGGTTACAGTGAAGTTTCCTGCAGATGCTACCTGCTGGATCTACTTTCTAATTCAAATATGAAAATAACGATTTAATTTCCTCAAAAAATGGGTAGTAGGACTTGTTGGTTTTTATACTGCCATAATCTGCTTTGTTCGCATTCATTTATTCACTGAATGTGTTATTCTGGGAGCTGTTTTGCTATGGAAGTGAAAGGAGAGATTCAAATACAGTGTTGTGGATTAGCAGCCCAGGGGAGCACAGAGCTTCTAATGAGGATTTTTCATCACCGTGTGGACTCATGACTATAGCTACAACTATACAACCCAACGCTCGACCAAAGCTCAATTTCTTCATAAATCTGAAATTTAACCCTATAAGCAGGTTTAAAGCATGTATTAACGCCATAGTGCTCCTTTATGTCAAGTCCTCCAAATTTATAGATGAAACTTAGCATTATTTGAATGTGCGCCTGATTGAATGATCTGAATATCAGGAAAAACGCCTCCAGTTTGTGCATGAGAGAGAGAGAGAGAGAGAGAGAGAGAGAGAGAGAGAGAGAGAGAGAGAATTTGACTTCTGGGGAAAAAAGGGAGATTTTCCAGTACAATGAGCCCTGATCTCAATATGCATACACACACACACACACACACACACAAGACAACTAGTAGCCTATGGGGCTACCAGTAGCACTACTGTATAATTTTGTGGGTTTTGTGCTTTTCTGAGGTGCTTGGGAGGAGCACTGCTATAAGAGCAGTGCTCTGTATGTTCACTTGTCTGTTGACTTGTTCATCCATGTGCACTGCCTTTTGCCCTGAGCACTGCTTAGCAGAATTATGCGTGGCACAGGGCCCAAGAGCTCTGCATGAGGGAAATACAGTGTGTGCTGGTATACCAGGCTGTATTTGGTTAGAAGTCACACTATTATTAACCAACTGGAGGCTGGTCCACACATGAATTAAATATTGCGCTCAGAGATTGTCTTCATTAGAACAACTATGTTCCATCTCTGCACTTTAGTGTGAACAGGCTGAGCAGTTAAAGTCAGTGTAAGTTCACTCACTCCAGTCATGCATACTTCCCACCCCTCTTGCCTATCGCACCTAAAAGGCACTGCCACACATGTGCATGTTTGGATATCATGGAATGCCAGTTTGTGTTTTAATATCTCCTCTACCCCAGCTGGGTTTGCTCTACAATATTTTCCATTTGATCCTTCTAGTCCCTACTACACTTTTAGTTGAACCGTGGAAGAAACAGGTGATCAAAGACTGCAAAGACTTAATGATGCAGTGATATAGATTTTGATGCAAAAATACAGCCGTCTTATCAGTCTAAATTACACAACAGGGCTGACAAGAGAAGGCGGTCCCATCAGCACTAATTAACATCCTGCTGGTCCATTTTTTTTACCCAACGCCCATGGGTCACTCACCTTTATACTTGTGTGTACACACCAATTAATGTGATTTGATTCTCATTTCCATTTAGAGCATCATTGTGTGACGTCACCTTGTACAACTTTAGCTACAAATGGGAAATACTCTGAAATTACTCTGATATTACCAGGAGTAATGGCACGCTGGGAGAACACCTGCAGATGGTATTAAAAGTAAAGGGCGGTTTTATATATATATATATATATATATATATATATATATATATATATATATATTTTTTTTTTTTTTTTTTTTTTTTAATTTTTATTTTATTTTATTTTATTTTATTTTTAACTTGTATATGTTTGTTTCTTTTGTTTGTTTGTTTTTTGGAAATGTGATGCAGCTTGTATAGATGATGATATATAATACATAAATGTAAGAGGCTGTATTTCACTTGCTAAAAGTTAAATAAAAAAATATTGTGGAAAAAGTAAAGGAGAGTCCTGGGTAGACTGGTGTGTTAGTCAGGGGAGGTTTGCCGGTACGTACTTCACGGAACCCTGCACCATTTCTAAACAAAGTATTAGGAATACTTTCATCTGAATAAAATAAAACCAAGTCAACTTTACTGATGTTTTGTCACCTACATTCAGTGCGAGAGCGTATTAAAAGAGAGGGTGATGATTAACCATGAGGAAAATGTATCAAGGAAATGGGTGGTAGACGTAAAGTTATGGATAATTTATCTTCAATCTGGCATTTATAAGGGATGAAATCAAAAGTATAAACTTTTTTTTTTTTTTTAATAGTAAATGTACTTTTATTACTGGAACAGAAACAGTAATTTGTCACAGTACCTGACAGTGGGAAGAAGCTGGGGGAAATCTATTACTGTCACCCAACACGGCCTCTGCCATCCACCATAAATTACAGTGTGTTGCATATATATGCAGTTATGTTGGTATCTGCATCTATGGGTGTGTGTGCCACTATGCATAATGGATACTGCTTTTTGACACATTTTCCCTAAGAGACTCCCGGTGAGTGTGTTTTCAACCAGGAGAAAAAGTGACGGATGGAGGGAAGAAGTGAATAAAAAACAACTGCAAGAGAAGGTGAGAATGTGCATGGAGTGACACGTGGAGTAATAGAGTGTGACTCACTGATTCACTGGGGCAAGAGTTGCTCTTTTTCTTTCTTTCTTTTTTCACTGTTCTCTTTATATATATCTTCCTTTTTTATACAATTCTCACCCTCTCCTTTCTCCCTCTCACAATCTCTCCTGTTTTATTCAGGTAGCTTCACTCTCTCTCTCTCTCTCTCTCTCTCTCTCTCTCTCTCTCTCTCTCTCTCTCTCTCTCTCTCACACACACACACACACACACACACACACTCACACTCACACACACACACAAATAATGATAATAATAATAATAATAAGAAGAAGAAGAAGAAGAAGAAGAAGAAGAAGAAGAAGAGGAAGAAGAAGAAGAAGAAGCAGAAGAATATAAGTAAGAAAAAAAATATGAACAGAAATGTGGGCTTGTCTGTCAAGACATTTCTGTACCCATTGTTTCCTCTATATCACTTTTCCCTCCACCAGATAGACTCACTATAGTGGAACTTCCAGAAAAATAATACTGCTACAAAAAGTCTCTAACACATGGAAAATGCCTATTTTTTTGCAATGCTATTATGTCACTCGCACTAAATTTTGGGAAATGTGGGTCAATAGGGGCATTAAGTAATCTGTGACTTTAACCAACCTCTACTGGCTACCAGGTGTAATGACAATATCTACAACTCCAGTGGGCAGAGAGTTTTAAACAGAGTATGGGTCAGAAAGTGACACACACACACACACACACACACACACACTTAAATGTTTTTCCATTAGATTTAGGGCTGCAAAACAATTATGCTACACATCATCAGACTTAAACTTTTTTTAATTTAACAATTTGGGTCGCTTAACCCTCCTATTATGTTTGGGGTCAATTTGACCCCATTCAGTTTTTAACGTCTCTAAATAAATGCTTAACATCATTTTTTTTGCTTCATATTTTATGACTTTTCCTAATTTAATGGATACTACCGGGTAAACATGAAATTCACACAATGATATGTTTTCAGTGTCCTGTACGCATTTTGTACGCATCGGTGGTGTTTGGGGTCAATTTGACCCCAGGCTGTTTTAGCTGTATAAAACATCGTTTTACACACATTTGTTTTGGTTTTTTTGGATGATATTGAGGTCATTATAACATGCAATTTGATAATCTTCAAAAAACTTCCCTCTTCTTTAGGGCCCTAACCTAACATAACCATACCTGAAGTAGTACGGGAAACACTGACATGGGTGGATATGGGGGGAGATATTGGGGAGGGGAAAACATAATACCTATGAGAACTTCGATATTTCCTGCACTGTGAGGGTGGGGAAATATGGTTCCCACAAGGACATTGATAGTTCCCACCACATGGGGGAGGAGCAAACATATAGAAGCTTGCACAGCAGCCTTCTAAATAATTTCTCTTGTTGCGCTGTGTACTCTCACTTTAAGCTCTCTCTCTTAGTTGAATATGAACACGAAGCAAAGGTTTTCTGCCAGTGAGGTTTTGTCACAGCTCTTTGACAGTGAAGTGACATAGAGGAGAATGTGTCAGAGACAGAGGATCATGCTGAGGAGGACCCTGATTATGAGGCATCCTCCTCTGATGAGAATGAAACCCTCAGTTCTGACCCTCCTGTTGTCTCTCAACCACCAGCAGACACGTTACCTTCCAAAAATGGAGAGGTGTCATGGTCCGTCTCCCCACATGAACAACAGGGTAGACTCAGTGCTGCTAATGTCATCAAAATGGTTCCAGGCCCCAGCAGATGCGCTGTCAGCCATGTCCAAGACATAAAATCAGCATTTTAGGTCTTTGTAACACCATCAGTCAGAAAGGATATACTTGTGATGACAAACTTAGAGGGGAGGTGTGTGTGGGGACAGCTGGAAAGACTTGGATGTGACCCATTTGCAGGTCTACATTGGGTTACTCACTCAGAAGTTGTGTTTCTTTTTCCTGGGGTCAAATTGACCCCGAACATAAGACATGTTACTATCCTTGATAATAGAAATTGTTTTTCTTTCCAAATATTATAAATAACAAAAATCTGTTCTTAGAAATAATATAAAACCATTAAAACACCAAAAATATATTTATTTCCAATTTTAGGTCAATCAGTGAGATTTTATGGTGATTTGCATATTTTTCCATAGTCGCGTAATAGGAAAACTGGATGTATAGGTGGGGGTGGGGGGGAGTTATGTTTTATTTAAAGGACTATTTAGGTAGTCAACAAAGAAACCTAAAGTACCTGACACAAAAATTTTGGTAACAATTTTAATTATAATATTTTTGTTGAGGTTTAAACTGCTGGGGTCAAATTGACCCCAAACATAAGGGATGTTAGTAAAATTTGAACATAACAGGAGGGTTAAGACAGTTTAAGAATGTCAGCCAAGGGCAAGGGCATCTACCTCAATGACAGGAGGCTAACAGATAGCATTTGGAGCATCCAGCACTCAGTAACATGAGAGGAAGATAGCACCACTTTATTAGAGGAAAGTGGAGTATTATCATTTAAGAAAAAAAAAATGGGTGAACTATCCCTTTAATGCAACTTCAGTTTTTAACTGCATGAGCAGTGAGGGAAGATTGTGGTCACAGCATGCATTTGATGCCTGAATAGCCTTGCTGCACCTTCCAAGAGTGAAGGTCATGCTAAACTCCATCAAAAGCTCCTTTGAAAAAACTGCCAGCTTTCAGCTGTGTGAAAGGCTCACACCTGCATTTTACAGACTGCCAAGAAACTGCATCCCAACCTGAAGCCAGTTCAAAGCCTTACCCATCACCTGGTACAACATATGTTGTGTGCTACGTTAACCCAGCAGAAATGCACCCCTTGCACATTTCCTTATGTACTAGCCCAAAGATAACTACTGCCATTTTTGGGTGATATCTTCTCCTGGCTGTGGTCAGACTGTTAGAAAACTGGTCAGCATTGATGAGAAGAGCTAGTTCATTCAGAAAACTCTCCAGGTGCCATCAGCTGATCCGTTCCTGACTGACACACTTTTCATAGATACCCCAATCATCATCTCACCCCCTGTGAATTCAAACTCCTTTAAATATCAGGTCAGCTTACCTGGACAGGATGCTTGTCTAGCTGCCCTGCTGCTGCGTCTCATACGTTACTGTCACAGCTTTAACCTTTTCCTCCCAGCTCCACCTGCTTACATCTGTTTTTCTGTTCTACAAAGGATTTTGTTCATCCCCACGGAATATATATATGCAGCAGTCATTTATGAAACTAAATGTCAGCAGCAGCTAAAATCAGATCTAATCTGCCAAAGTCAATCCACTGTCATGCCTCATTTAAAAAATACATTTCCTATACATGAGTTGTCCTGGCCGAACTAATGTGAACATTAGTCCAAAAAGCCCCCCCAAAACAAAACAAAACCAGATTTTGTGATGACCAAAAATTATATATTGTGTCTTCCTTAAAGTCAGAGATAATTCATTCATGTCAAAGCATGTGGCTCTAAGTAAAAGTTACATTGCCTTACTGTGCTGTCAAACAAAAAAAGATATGAAAAACTAAATGATGTTTGCTCAAGTCTTGTGTTACCTAGCAACCTAAACACTGGCGATTGAGTGTGAAGGTGTACAAGTTGGCAAACTGATGAACTGACTGATCCTAAGTCCTGGCCCCTGAGGTTACTGTTGCGAGGTCAGACATGGTTTATGTGCTCAGCCACTGAGAAAGTGAAATTCAATGATACCTCAATGTGTTTGTTCCCAAAGTTTTAAACATGTTATGTATGTATATTTTCACCATCTTCCACTGAAGTTATAACTATGCCAGGGTCTACTTTTTACATGTTGACCGTGGAAAAGGTGGCTTGGCCTTGTCAGAGACTGACTTTTCCAGCAGAAACTAGGTTCAAACAGTTCTTTCTTACTGTGTTCTTACTGTGTTGGAAAGTCACATCCTCAGAGTAAACTATCCTCACTGTGAAAACAACCCACGTAAAAATCATGCTACTGGGCTGAGCTATTGCTATAATGTGATTATTCATAGCAATCAGACTGTTGAATTTTCCAATTATTCAAGCGATCTTTATTAAATAGTAATTATATGCCTTTCATGATTAGCACAGCATCAAAAGGACATAAAACTATTGGTAAGCAGCAGAGCAAAGAAGATAACTGATTATGTGATTATGTGTTTATGTATTCTGCATTTTTAATTTAGGCAAAGTGATTTTTCCATGTAAGAAGAAAAAAAAAGAGGAGACAAACAAAACCTGGATGTAAATATGAAAGTCTCATATGAAAACTCGATATCCATAAGGCTTGTCAAGTCTAACAAACTAAGACTCTGGCCACTACTTGGTTACTGCTCTTGTTCATCTGCCTGTTTCTGTCGCAGGCCAGCATAGAATTTTTTAAATATGATGGGCTCATAGGCTTTCAAGGAGCTCAACATACATTTTCACAGAAAAGGTAAATGGCCTGCATTTCTATAGCACTTTTCTAGTCTACAATAAAAAAATTTACAATATTTGCCTCACATTCACCCACTGACGGCAGAGGCTGCCATACAAGGTGCCCATTAGGAGAAGTTACACTGCAAAAACTCAAAATCTTACCAAGATTATTTGTCTTATTTCAAGTCAAAAATGTCTTATTTCTAGTCAAAATATCTCATTACACTTAAAATAAGACATGATCACCTCAGAGGTAACTTGTTTTTAGACAATTGTCTCTTGTTTCAAGTGAAAATTTGCTTGTTTCATTGGCAATTTTTTTTTCTTGTTTCTAGCTAATTTTCACTTATTTCAAGTGAATTTTCACTTTTTCCACTGGCAAATTTGGCCAATGAAACAAAAACAAGTTACTTCTGAGGTGATCATGTCTTATTTTAAGTGTAATGACATATTTTGACTAGAAATAAGACATTTTTGACTTGAAATAAGACAAATAATCTTGGTAAGTTTTTGCGTTTTTGCAGTGTAGGGGTTCAGGGTCTTGCTCAAGGACACTTCAGCACTGGGGGATCGAACCCGGAACCTTCTGATTACAAGATGACCACTCTACCTCCTCAGCCACACAGCTCCTGAAATACTGCTGTAAACTTGAAAGCTATGCAGAAATGCTTGAAACACACCAAGAACTATTCTACAATGATACACATCTGAATGTTTTCTCTTACTTCACTGCCTTTCAGTAACTGAATTGTTTTACTTGCCTCTAATCTTGACCATAAACTTAAACCAACGTTTTGACTTGCCTTACACAACTTCTAATGGATGAAGGTTAGCAAGCACGCTTTGATGCTGCTTCTGTCTGCCAACAAGTACGTCTTTCACCTATGGGATTATTGTCAACATGTTGCTTGTCAGTACTTATTGGAAATGATGTAACAATATCTTGGAAATTGAATGTGTGTTGTTCTACACGACCAGAAAAATAACAAGCCGTCTTCACACTTTCAATAGACTGCTCAGAAAGTGTGAAACAGTGTTATTCACTTATGCATGAATGGTTCTATTCACTACCTGATAACTAACTCCAATGGTCCCACTACAAGCTATGAGTATTTTTTCTATCATTTATTCTAATTTCTTCCTTCCTTTCTTTCTTTCTTTCTTTCTTTCAACTGTGGAATTGTTGTCCTTTATCTTTTTTTTTTTTTTTTTTTTTATTTTGTATTGCTGACAGGATTTGGACAGTTGAGTTTGGAGGGGTGTGTTTACAGATACACTGGGTATGTTATGACTTATGCCATTAAAGGAGAGGAAAGATGATGTAGACAGAGAAAGAAAAAGTAAGGGGGCAGAGGAGAAAACCGAAAAAGGGGTTATTTAAGCCTTGTTTTATGTGGAGTGGAGTGTGTGCCTTGTTGTTCTTATAACTAACTCCCATGGTGCCACTATGAGCTGAGTATTTTTACACCTGACCAAACTTGAGATGCCAGCTCTTTCTTTTCCTGTCTTTCTTTTTCCTTTACTAACCAAGGCCTATTGCTATGGTACCCCTCACTCATTCTCTCTCTCTCTCTAACACGGTTTAGCTAAGCCCCACAATTCCTATGGGTCTTGTTTCCACAGCAATGCCCCTGTCTTTACAGACTGTCTAAGCCTCTCTCTCTCTTTCTCTCCCTCTCTCTCCCCCTCTCTCTGGCCCTCTCTCTGCCCCTCTCTCTCTCTCTCTCTCTCTCTCTCTCTCTCTCTCTCTCTCTCTCTCTCTCTCCTCCTATCATTCTTTTTCCCTCTCTCAAACAAGGCCCATTTCTGTGTTATTTGTCCATGGCTGCCTCTCTGCCCCTCTCTCTTCCCAGGCTAACAAACACACAAAAAATGTCCCGTGTATCCCTCCTGTCTCCTCCTCATCCTCCTCTATTTTTTATGTCCTAGCTCTTGTACTACAGGGAATCTCCTCTTGTTGTCTTCCTTAAGAGACTAAGGGAATTGTTTTTTTTTTTTTTTTTTTTTTTTTTAAAAAAACCCTCTCCTCTGTAACTTCTTACTTTTCCTTACTGACTTTGTGATGCTCTCAGGTTTGCACTGGGGATGATACTTCAATTATTGTTGCTTACTTTGACCACTTCAGTGCAGACACAATAACCTTGTGTGTGAGGAACAGACAGTGAGTGTACGCATCTCACTGCATGCAACTGTTTTACATATGATTATACATTCATAAGTGTGTGTGTGTGTGTGTGTGTGTGTGTGTGTGTGTGTGTGTCCATCCCCTACCTTATCCAGGTAAGTGTAGCTCCAGGTCTTTCCATCAGCAAAGACGCGGGAAACAATTCTCCCTTGAGTGTCATACTCCCACTTCTCTGTGGTTGGACCTCTCTGTAGACCTGTTACCTGCCCCGTGCTGCACAGGCACACACACACACACACACACACGGAACACTCCTGGTCAAAGAAAATCTGCCTGTGTAGTTGTTTGTGTGAACTTCTCAGGGCAGGAAAATCAGATTCTGTGCTGCCAGCCATGAGAAACCCTTCCTATAATCTTCTTGTATAGTGTTGTATGGCTCTACTAAGTGAGCTACCGGCGTGCTTCTGGTCTGAATGAATTCTGAAGGACTGAATCACATGTTTGTATATTTATTAATTACATCAATAAGCATGCAAATGTAGTTTCAACATAAGTTTAGTCAGGGAGACTACTTGCGTCACTCAAAAACCCCTTTTACAAATAAAAAGGTCAAAAACCTTAAGCAGGACGTGGCTCTGGGTGGGCGGCCATCTGCCAGCTAGTGGCAGCTCTACTTTTAATGGCTCTGCAATTCTCATTTGCTCAATAAATACTTTTCTCGCGCAGCAAGTCTCACTTTTATTTTCATATTTCTTGGCTGAAATGTGTACTAATGTTTTGTCAGCCTTCAATTACTCTGCTCAAGTATTGAGAATTCATGCATTTCATATTTAGGAATTTGATGACTTTTTCTATTTTTTTTTCTATTATGCACTACATATAGATCAAATAGCATTAGTAGAAGTGTTCTCTAAGTTTTTTTTTTTTTTTTGTATTTTTTTTCCAGGCCTATTTTGAGGGTTTTTGTATAAAAGCAGTATCACAATCAAGGTCATGCTGTTAAACTGAATATAAGTGTGGCTGTGATTTGGTCATAGACATAAGACCACAGGCCTAGGTAATCACAGCTGCACTGATATTCAATTTAACAGCATAACCTTGAGTGTGATGTAGTTTTTATACAACAGTGGCATCGGTTAACAGTAATAAGCGGCAACAGTTTATGAGATATTTATTTAATCAGTTTTCGGCTCTGCCAAGACAAATAGTTCCATCAGAATTCAAAGGTAGTTTGTTGCCCAGAAAGTTAAAGATGTAAGGCAAAACAATGAAAGAACAGCTGGTGAATACGTCTTAGAATACATCTGCGCACAGAATGCTCTGTGAGAACTCTCGTTCTTTTTATGCCACTTCATACCTGAAGGAGGTACCTGTTGAGAGCCAGCTTGATGCCAAAGCACAACACAACAGAGAACAGCAATTACAATGGTGAAAGAAACTGGCAGTGGATACAGTGTATGGAGCAATGAAAAGAATACATTTTGAATTCTTCCAAACACCCGAGGGATGCATGTGATGGCAAGACAGTGTGACAGAACGCAGTTTCAATACCGTCCTGTAAACGCCACTCAAGGCTCCAACTATGCCTGCCTATTTTATCTATCAGTATGTGTCATGTTTATTATTGTATGAAAGCAGACAAAATGTCAAAATCAGAGTTCCAAAAAGGCAAAAACATTGGGAGGGAGGCCAAATGTGCAAAAAGCTTTTTATTGTAGTCTTAAAATGTGCACATTTCACAGCGTTTTTTTGTGCTGCATGTATGTTTAAGCCATTGTGTGTTTTAGTGCAAGCCCATAAATGCTGTGAAAGCTGCAAAGCCTGTTTAATTCATTTTTTAAATGGTTTTGTTTTTAACATCACCACATTTGGTTCTCCTCTCTACACAAGCATCTTCAAAGTAGTAAACCTGTAATCAGTGTTACCAATAAAATGTTTTGACTCTGTGTGTTTAATAACAGCATTTTGGATGTGAGGGGACTTGAACGAGCTTTGAAAGTGAAGCTGGCAACACAACAAAAGTGTTGTTGTGCATCCCTCAAAACAACTTTTCAGCTTTGTAATGAGCAGCGCAATCACAGTAAAGAGTTAATGGACTAAACCTGGTGGATGTATTAAACTCCCATGGGAGCAGCAATAACACCATATGGGTAAGAATCACTTCAACGCACTAGCACTCCATACATCATGGAATATTTAAAAACAACAGAAAAAGCTGCTTTGGATTTTAGAATTGACATAGCTTTTATAATATCTCTCCATGAATTTTGCAAAACCAAATTTTTGCAAAAACCAGTAATGTTACATATTTTAGATCATGCAAGGAAAGTGTGGCTATAATTTGACCCCCCATACCCAAAAGGCACACTATCTCCTGTAGTTGGGTGTAGCTCATGAGTTGTTTGGATACATAGCGAGGAAATCTCCTCCTCAACCCTTTCTCAGTGCCATTGTTGCGTTCTCAAGTGGACAAACTGACCCAATTAAGAGGACACCGCTGCAGGCTTCAAAATACTGGACAAGGTGGAAAAACACAATAAAACCTTAAAACACAGAGTTCAAAAAAGGCCTTACCTAGAATACGTCAAGTTTACAGACAGTAGCTTGCTGCTGGGAACCCATAGCGTGGGATGGCCTTGGGTGTCATAAATTATCTTCAGCAAAAACTTCCTGTGGTCATCATAGATCTTCTCTGTGCGCAGTGTACGATCATAATCCACGGACAACAGGTTCCTACCGTTCACCTGGAGGGCGTGGAGACATGGAAAGCAGAAATCAGCAAATCCTTTCATTACGGCACTCCTACAGTCACTTCCAAGCAGGGCGGCCTCTCTCTATACACAGGGCACACGCTGTGCGTAGGGCCTCCTGTGCAAATGCGGTGCATGCACACCACAGAGTCCTGAGTGTGAGCAGTTTGCGAGGCGCCCAAGCCATTGCTCACGAGGCCCGCATGCACCAGGTCAAGTCAGTTGAGTTCTGTCATCTAAAGCACGCATCGCTGTAATGATTGACATAACAAGTCCTCCACCTAGATGACCACAAAGGATTCAAACTTGGGTAACCTGCATGGAAGTCATGTTAATTTACCCATTTTGCCACCCCACCAGCTTCCTTATGAAGGGGTTTTCGCTCATGTAATACAACACCCCAATGTTGTTCTTGACACAACCACTACAGGTTGCTTAATTTTAAAACCTAACTACAGCTCCCAATGACCTGCTGCACAAACAAAATAATAGGTTGTTTTTTACAGGTGGACAGTTTCCTTTGGCCATATTATACACTTAGGATAACATCTGTTGTTGAATTTTTTTTTTTTTTTTTGTTATTATTAATTGATGAACTAATTTATTAAAGATTGTAAACGTGAAATGGCATCTTGTTATGCGCTGAGTTTGCGCCTACTGTACACTTGGCAGGCGGGAGTGTACACCGGGGGACTTCATAACAAGATTTGCTTTGGGCCCCAGTTTGACAAGGGGCAGCTCTACTTTTAAATCTTCCATCAGTTGGAACATTAAACGGTTGAGAACTGCAAGAGATTGTATTGCAAATACACTGAATCCCTGCTATGCTACTCTTCATGTCCAAAAAATCAAATGTGTTTACTAAGAGTGAACTAGTCCACAACAGCAGTCTTCAATTCATTGAGAGTGGAGCAGCTTTTGTCTTTGAATGGTCTTAAAACAATGGTCTCAAAGCAAAATTGAACTTAGTAGTGCACTGAGTTGTATGGTTACCAGGGCGTAATATGAGTCCCCATGATGGTGAAATATCCTCACTAGCTGCTCTGTTCCCACGTATTCTGGCTAAGAAGCCCCATTTCACTTTCATAGCACAGCAAAATAGCTCCCAAAATAACACTTTAAGCACCCAAATGCACATGAAAAAATAGAGGATTATGCCAACGTAAAAAGCAACAAGTCCTGGTACCCATTTTGTGAGGAAAATTAATGATCTCTCTTCTTCTTATTTTCTTATTTGAATTGGAAAGTAGATCCAGCAGGTAGCATCTGTAGGAAACTGCATAAGCTTGCACCATGAAGATATGAGCTGAGAGTACTCTCACAAATAACTGCAATAACACAAAAATGGTTACTGGGACTCGTTGTTTATTATATCAGCACAATCTGCTTTGTTTGAGATTGTTTATGTGCTAAAAGTGTTATTTTGGGGGTTGTGTTGCTATGGAAGTGAATGGAGAGACACAAATCCAGTATTGTGGATTAGCAGCTCAGGGGAGCACAGAGGAACTAATGAGGAGATTTCACCAACATGTGGACTCATATCACACCCGAGTCACTACTCTACCAAAGTTAATTTTGCATTAATACATACTTTTTTTCTCTCTTTGGTTTTAAAGCATCTTTCCAAAATAACATCTAAAGAGAATCATGGCTATTAGTATACTTTCATCATCTTAATAAACACATAATCAATCAATCAATCAAAAAGCCCATTCATTAAATCCTTGTTAATAAACAGGTAGTCCATGACAGCATTTGAGCCTTGGCCAGTGAATATAAACAAACTTCTGATCTGAGGCCCATAAAACCAGGAAACAGCTATTTATTGCTTTCTAAACGATAAGCTGTTTGTTCAAACCTCCATTTGGGAAGACCGATAGTTGAGGTCCAGTGCTACAGTCACCTAGAGGATCCTTCAAGCAACAGGAAACACTAATTATCCAATCAATATTCTACAGACTTGTTTCATTAAAGAAAGGGACTGGCTGGAAAACCTTCAAAACTCATTTTTCTTTTCTCTCTCTTTTTGCAGCTATGTGTTCATTTGGGAATTAGTACCAATTGAATGCATTGAGATGAAGCTAAAGCGGGTAGAGGAAGAGGATGTTGGGACACCGGCCAAATGAAAAAATGATCATTGGGATAGTAGCCAAGGGGGAAAAAAAAAAAAAACAGGAACATTGGGATGACAGCCAATAGCCATGCAGAATCTCTGTCATCTCATATCAGGAGAAACCAATCATTTTCCAGATTGGCAATTGGCAGTGCCCATCGTAAAGTTCATGCTGATGCAATCAAAGTGTGACCTTGGCTCCTCTGTATTCCACATGATTAAATAAACCGAATGTTATAATCCTTTGCCCTTCCTTGGTGTAAAATCACCCAAGAGGGATCATAAACTGAGTTTTCTAACCACCTTGTGTATAGAAGTAGTTTATAAAAATCTAATTTGTTCTTGGATGTAGCTGTAGTTTATTTAACAGGTAGAACTCAATTCAATTCATTTCAATTTTATTTGTATAATGTCAAATCATAACAAAGGTTATCTCAAGGCAGTTTACAGAACTCCAACAGATATTGGCCAAACCCATGGACCAAAGTCTCCCCAAAGAACAAGCACAAGGCGACAGTGGCAAGGAAAAAATGCTTTTAACAGGGTCAAAACCCTGGACTGATACAGGTTACAGGACTGATAAATGACTTCCAGTTCAATCCTCATGGTACATTTGGTTCTAAACAACATAAATGACATCACTCCTGGCTTCTGAGTTATACATGGACATGCCTATTTTAAACTGGGTGATCAAGACCCTGAGGCAGAGGCCCTGTTAAAGTACCATAGCTGTGATTTTGAATGTTTGGCCCTTTCACTCTTTCCCCTGACTTTAAATTGCAACAAACCATTCATAAACCACACAACTGATAATGGCTGTGGAAACGTTTCCCCAGGGACTGTTTTTCAGTGGAGAGTTTCATTCTGCTCAAGTTCAAGTCCTGAGAGCACAACAGTGCTGCTGCTTTTAGGAAAAGTAATGTGGAGGACTTTGTTACAGTGATGGAATACTAGAAAGTTTGAAGTCTATGAAAGTTCATTTTCATATCGTAGTGGACATTTGTGCTCTTCACTTCGACATTGCGTACAATCTGTGGATCACCAATAGCTAAGCTCATCTGTAGTATAATTCAACTTCCTCACAACATTGACATATTTAGTAAATAGCAAACCAAATATTACAAAAAGCTAAGTCATCAGGGTTTTAAAAGGAAAAAAATCCTCCCTCAGACAATCCTATACTGTTACATAAGTCATGAAGCATGATGAAGTATTGAAATGTGACCTTTTTGGTGTACCGTCTCATATTCAGCTGAAACATTCAACTTTTGAATTGTTTGAAATTGTAGCTGAAATTGAGATAGCTTGACATAATACAGTCAATCTAACAATGCCTACATTTATCCAGCTGTCAAAGAGAATAAGAAAAATATACCAATAACAAAATGAACCCAGAAATGTCATAGCTATTTTTAACAGTTTTAAAATGTTCTAGTGTAGAAGTCTCTTTAAACATAAAATTGAATTGCCATCAGTATTCAGCTTAACGATTGCTGGTAACACATAACCTGGTGAGTGTGATGCATTATAGTTTCTTACAGTCTATTTTCCATAGTCTATTTCCTTTAAAAGATCATTAGATTCTACGGCAACCATCTTGAGTACACCAGTGAAATGATTTGTTGAATGTATTGTCTGAATCATTTTTTTCTGGCTCCATGTATTACTGACAAAAAAAAAAAAAAAAAAAAAAAAAAAGTCACACAGAAAAGGAAAAAAAAAAAACAGCCAGACATTAAAAGAATAAAATCACTAAATGATCTGCATGATGTGTGGTAAAACCTGCCAGGATTGTAATTCTTTAATTGACAGCACAGCTGCTCAGCTTTTCACCCAAACAAGCTGCTTAAATATACAGTTTCCCATTAACTGGTATCAAATGAACAATGGGGGAAAAAACACTCTATTAGGATTAGTGCACCGTATAACAAATGTATTGAAATTAGCATATGCTGGAAAGACTGGACCGAAGTTCATCGCTGTTTAGCCAACCCCTGAATCACCCCATCATCATTAACGGAATAAACTGACATGTTGTTGCCACTGCAAAACAGCTGCACTGCCATTCTCTTGGTGATGGCAAATTTCACATGCACACATGTAGCACGTCTAGACACAAAACTGACACACATGCCCAACACGCACATACTTACCTCCTATTAGGAGCTAGATTACAATACAACACAGCCCAGCACATTACCAGCATGGAGCACACATGCTGGAACATTCATTAGTGTTTAGTGTGTAAGCTGAGTTGCTCCACTGTTGAAGGTCATAAAACTGCACAGTTTTCGTCCCATTAAGCTGGGCTGTTTACATAGCACTTTATGTTGTATTCAAACCCTGTTTACATATCGCTGCCTCTTCCTTCACTTGTAATGGCTTTTAAGAGGAGAGGAAACATCTCCATAACAGATTTAAAACAAACAAAAAAAAAAATCATGACTGACAGCACCCCATCCTGGTTCTTGCCCTCATTAATCACCACGCCCACATTTTCAAAATATGTATTGATGCCAGACGTCTGGAAGTGCTCTCATTCCCAGGTGAGAACCTTTGCAACATGCCTGACTGGCCAGTCTACATTTCCTCTCAGATGATGCCTTCACAATGCACAGTGAGAGGAGCTGTGATATTAGGGACATCAAGCTAAATTGGATGAATTCTTCTGTTCTCAAGATATGGTAGAGCATCTATAAATTAAAAGACGAACAACTAGCCGGTCTAAAAGTTGCTGTTGTGCAGTGATTTTATCTATCTCTCTATTTATCTATCTATCTATCTATCTATAAATAGATAGATAGACCCCTCTTCTTTCTTTTTATAATCCAGACATAACTTTATGCACTTGCACTGTCATAGACAACACTTTGTATTTTTCTTTTTTCATGGGCATCTCGATTTGGACTGCTACTCACCCGGAGTTTTCTTCCAAAGACAATGACTTTTCCCCGTGTCTGCTCCTTCCTGAACCTCCACTCCACCAGATTCTGCCCGTTCTCTCCTGGCAGGGTCATGTTGCGTCGCGCTACTGTTGGGTTGGCAGCACCTAACAGTGCATATTGAAAACATATCACAAAACAGAAGCACAGTTATTATTTTATTTATGTATTATTATTTATTTATTATTTAAACACATGACATCACAACAATCAAAAGGAAAAAGTAGTAAAATAAAATGGATTGTGAAGCTCAAAAATATACTAACTGAAAGACACTCGGCATTAACTGAAGTAGCAACATAAAGGGACTATGGTTATCATTTCCACATGAACAGAAAGCCTGATTACACTGACATACAAATCAATCAATAAACAGGCCAATTAAAAACAGACAATAAAATACCCAAATTAGATAACAGATCTAGTGAATCAATTTGACAATATGCTTTTTAAGTGAAATAAATTCATACAGGAAAATAAATTGGGGATTCCTTTTTCTGATTTGAAAAAGGAATCCCCAATTTAAGTTCACTATTTGCTTTTACATTAGCCTTTATAATTGCTAAGGATCCAGAGTGTCCTCATCATCATTACTGAGAAATTCCTCAACTGATATTTTTTGTAATAAATAAACCCTTTGATCAACATAAGAATTAATAACCAGATCAATTAAACATTTAAAAATGCTTAAAGAAACAGATAAATTCAAAAATCAAGTTGACAATACAGTTTTTTAAAAGGAAATAAATTCCTGGATTCATAAATCCATTTAGCAAAACTTTTTTTTTTTTTTTTTTTTTTTTTTTTTTTTTACAAGGAAAAGCAAATCGTGAATTCCTTTTTCTATTAGTTTTTTTTTTTTTTTTTTTTTATCCTGCTACTTGCTTCCTCATTTGTTTTTCCTTGACACTCTGGGACCTTGCTTTAACAAAATAATACAAATCCACCACAGGATGGAACAAGAATTCTCATTGGCTACTTTTCAATAGACGACCAGAAAGCAGAGGGAAGCTACACTAACAAGTGTTTTATACACATCCAAATTTATGACATCATTCAATTAACAGATGTGATTTTTTTAAAAGTGAAAAATCAACTGGATAGATTGGAATATTGACTGTCTGGCAGAAATTTATGACGATTTAACAGTCTGCTCCGACCTTTGCAAAATTAAAGGGCCACATTAGTGATTTTGAATTACTACAATGTACCCTCATTTTACATTGCAGCAAATCATTTTGCAAATCATGAGGAGGTGCTAAAGATTTCACAACATATAATTAATTTTCAAATATTATTTTTTGGTTGAAACAACCACCCTATAATGTTCTGCTTCTATGGCTAACAAAGTCATCACCTTTCATAAACCACAGAACTGGTGTGGAGGATTTTATTACAGTGATGGAATACTGGTGTAAAGAAAGTCTGAAGTCTGAAAGATCATTTTCATATCATAATGGAATGTATGGAAACCAATGGCTGGATAAAAGGGAGGAGAAATGATAGAGTTCTGAGATATGACTGCTTGCTTTAGGAAAATTTAGCACACACATTTTAGTAGGCTATAGATATTTGACTTTTCAACTTAATTTTCACAGACAGAACATTTGAGTTCCTGGGAGGTGAACTGGAACTTTTCCATCATGTCCATGTTGTAGTCACTGTGCATATTAAAATACTGAAAAACATGACTGATTCCTGCATACAAATACATATACATTTATACATTTGGCTTTTTTCAGGTTATTTTTCCTTCTTCAGTTGAAGATATCACAGCTAACATATGACAAAGTTGCCTGTATCAGGATACCATTGCTATCATGGTTAAAATATCTTATCACCAGTTACCCAGTGATCCCCACCTCAATATATTTATATACACTTTTGCAGATATTATACTAAACATGTAAAATTACTGGTATGGTCCTTTAAGAAGCCGATGGACTGAGCAGTTTCAACTCAAAAGTACGTCGAAAAGTAAGTCTCTTGCCAAAATGTTGGTCCTGTAAATGAGGATCCTCTAATGAGGATTGTTGTAAAAGGTGAAAACAACGGCAGATTATCCTTCATTGTAACTGTTCAATAACCTTTTAATTTTCACAGGGAAACCTCATCAGTCCAGATTATTCTGCCCAGAACTGCGTACCTGCCAGTATATGAGGCTCAGTCTGGTAGTGTGTGTCCATCCCGTTGGCGTAAATGACCCTCAGTGAATGGTCATTGCCCACCTGATAACTGTTACGAAGCTGGTCTGAATGGACAGGGAGAGAGACAAGAAGCATAGATTAACCACAATGATTTTCCATATTTGTTTTGACATTATTCACATGCACTTTGAATTAGAAACTTTACTGAACTGATGGTACTGGGTAGGAGAACAGGGAAAGGGCAAGAGAAGGAGAGAGAGAGAGATCGAGGGTGGGATAAATGGTGAAAGAGAAAGCAGTTCAATTAATTTTCATGAGTAGCGTTTGAACCCACTAATAGAGCACAGAGCAGGTATTAACATCCTCCAGCCTCTTTTAATTAAGTTCCCCTTGACCTCTCACACAGAACTAATGGCCAGGAGGGTGCGCTCGTGTGTGTGTGTGTATGTGTGTGTGTGTGTGTGTGTGTGTGTGTGTGTGTGTGTGTATGAGAGAGAGAGAGAGAGAGAGAGAGAGAGAGAGAGAGAGAGAGAGAGAGAGAGAGAGTCCTTGCAGTATATGTGCAGTCTACACACATCTATCATCACATCAGGCAAATGTGATTACTTTCTAAATCAGTTCTCCTTGTAACTATTCATTATGACAATTCAAATAAAGTCATTTTCATTTGAATTGCCCTAGATTTGCAAAAGATGATCAGGTACTTAGTTATTTAGCAGTTGCTAGGATTATTTAGCGTTTGTTGGCTTGTTGTGCCCCAACCTGTTATGCTCTCTTTTATTCTTGTGTCTCAAATTATTACTACAAAGTCTCTGGGTGGGAGGTGAGGTTGTATATTCAGTCTTGAGCTGAGGTCAGTGTTAGGTATAAATGACTAGATGATCCTAACAGACTCATTTGGCTTAGATAGCAAGCTGCTGGAACAGCAAAACTTTTAACAGAACTTGGGACAGGTAAGGACAAGTCTTTTTTGTGGTAGCATGTCAGAACAGAGAAATGACTTAGCCCCAGTGGACGGTTTACAGTTTGGACTTTCATGCAGAAGAGCTTGACTACTTTTGACAAAAACACACTAAAAGATGGATAAAAGAACTTTTACAAAATGTTCATGTGAAAACTAGCACCTCATAAATTAAAATTTAATGGCATTTACTGCAGTTTCCGGGCTAGGCTTTATTCTGGAATAGATAATCATGGTTTTTGAATCGGTGGCTTCCTGAAACATATCTTAATTTTAGGTGAGTTACTTCTGGACTGTGGAGTCCTTGCTTAAATTTAAAGTGATATAATCCACCAGATCCATGTTTTTCTTAGTTTTGGTGACACCTGTGGTAAGAAGTGGCCATTGCTTTGGTGTTTTACACTCAGTGTGGGTGCCTACCCTGTATAATGTAAAACTACATTAAAACCAATGCATGGATTTTTGCATGGAAAAAGTCCCCTCCTATCTTCATAGGAGTTTAAAATTGCACATTTTACAGCTTTCATGAACTGACTGCATGTTAAAGCACTGTTGCATCAGAATGGACCTTTATTGATGTAAAAGGATTATGGATTATTCTATTATTTCAAAAACCGATAATGTTCATAAAACTTGGATTGAATGTAGAGAAGCCCAGAGCTGTGTGGAACTAGAGGGGAAACAAAGGATGGATGCTGTTTCCCCTCTGATTAACAGCAGTAACTCTAATCTTTGGCCTGAAAGTCAGATCATTGAAATCTAGATTCAGATAAATCTAGGACTATTTCAACCCATGACCGAATTATTTAATCCATGACCAAGAAGGTGGGTTAATCCAGTTATTTTAGTCTGTGCCTAAGCTTAACTCCTGTGAGGAGAACCACCCCATAAGGCCTAATATTTATTTCTAGAATTGGATTTAAACCATTTTAAAGACTTTTTAAGGACTTGTAGAGACCCTGTTGAGGGATCCTATTATCTAATTCTGTCTACTTTTTAATTTCTTGGTTTTATCGCAATACATTCACTTGACTGCAGGCAAAAAATATATTTTTTGCAAAGATTTCTTTATAAGTTGTACCAAAAGTTTTTTGTTATATTTCTATATCAATATACTGACTTAGGGAAAGATGAAAAAACTTGTAGAGAAGCTTGAGGTGAAGGGTGGAAGACCTCTTAAGCCACCCTTGCACACTGGCAGCCCTGCACAATGTAGAAAGGAGGAAAAGTAAAAGTGTACGTCAATGGAAGGAGAGGATAGTTCTACTTGTGGGTGGCTTTGAATAATGTATTGCATACTAATCAATACTGTTCTGCTAAAAGGCCAAACCTACACTGTTTCAGCAGCAGCTGTTACTGTCTTCCACACATGCATACTGTTTTACAGGTCAGACACAATGTGGTGTCCACACTGCTTTGTTTTTTTTAATTGAAGGAGTATGATTTTAAATTCCACACAGACTTTCTCTTGTGAAGTAAAGACATCCATTCTTCAGAATCAAACATGTTCCATTAATTTATGCAGCTTCAAGGACAAGTTTGCTATTTTGGAACCTAGACTCTATTTACAGATTGGCTGGCATCATCCTCAAGACGTTGAAACCATTATTGCACAAGTCGCTTCAGTATTGATCCTGATATCGATGTGCTGCAGGCTCCCGCTCGGCTACAACAGTGGCCAATTGGGCAATCGTAAGTGGCTTTGAAAAACTAAGATAATGCTGCTTTTCCGAAATGGTCATTTGGTCTTTGGTGACCTTTAAATTTCACAGGTGTTTGAATGTTGCTTACACCCAAATGAAGACAATAGAGTTGAAAGACTACTTTACTTTCTATCACAGTCAGAGTGCCTTGGATTTTTGAACTGTTCTTAATAGACAGACTTAAAAAATAACAGAGTTAAACTGTCATTTTTCATTATCTGGACTCAGCAGGTAAAATATTAATATTAACAAGAACATCTTGATTCTATCCGGCATATACATGACCTCGTTTTGTGACAATATAACAAATCCTCAAAATAAAGTTTAGTCTCATATGAAATCCAGTGGTCCCAGAGTGTAAAAATGATCAAGAAGGCTTGTGGAAACTGATCATTATTAATGCTATCCTGGCTCAGCTGTGGCATTTTTAGCCAGTCTGCTGTGTGAAGACAGCTCTGGACTCTTGATTTGGGCTTTATGTGTTTCTCTATAATGCCAGTATATGTTTATCTATTACACTGTATATGAGATTATTGATTGTAAAGCTGTTGTATTTATGGGCTCTCCGATGATGAACCGGCACCTGAGAGACTGATAACTGTGAGGGGGATAAAAGAACACACACTGTCTTCCAAACACATGCTGTGCATTAGATTCTCTCTAATACACAGCTGTGAAATACACAGGCATTTTGCAATAGGGTAGCGCAAAGGCAGGGTTGCATGCTTATACTTACGCATTTATTTATTTATTGTAATTTTTTGTTCTTTTGAGTATTTTTGGTGTGCATTTTTAGCTTTTTTAGATGGTTAGAGCCAATGATGACAGACAGAAAAGAGAGCAAGACATAGTGATGAAATATACAGTATATATGTGTATATATACTGTAGTTGTACTACTGAAACAGTTTTAGCAGCTTCTTTGAGGCAGGTTTCATTGCAGCTTTTACAGACTGACAACCTTGAAGCTGACAAGTACATAAAGACAGGAACCTTCATCTTTGAGAGGTGGATGACAGTGACTGGCAGATATCCAGAGTTTAAAAAAAAAAATACACTATTACAATATTGGCCCAGTGCATCAGCAAATGGATATAGCAGCCTGACCTTTCGTGCCCTAGACCCACACATGGTGATCAGCTCTGTCTCTCACCTAGAAATGATTTCTATGGTCTCTCAGGCTGCCTAGCCATGTGAATCTTATGCTTACCACCTCCATTTAAAAACCACACAGTCAATCAGGCAAGATGGGGTCACCATGACCAATCGGGGGTGGGTGGGTGGGGGGTCAATTAACCCTTTGCAACCTGAGCAAATTCACTTGATTTCACTTGATTCACTTGAAATAAGCAAAAAAAGGTAAAAACCTACAAGAAAATGACCTAAATATTTGTAAAAAGTAAGTAAAAAAGCAAAAGTAAAAAAGACAATAACCTGAAAATTAGCCAAACAGTAAAAAGAAAATTAACTAAATTGAAAAAAGAAAAAGAAAAAAAAATTAAAAATTAAAAAGTTTAACATGACAAGAAATGAGATTAGTTAAAAAAAAAAAAAATAAACAAAAATGACCTGAAAATTAGAGAAAAAAAACCCATACATACAGTGTCATATATGAATACTTATTTATAACTGACATTAGGGCTGATATTCATCTCATCTCATCTCATCATCTGCAGCTTATCCGGGACCAGGTCGTGGGGGCAGCCATAGATATCTACAATAAAGGCTGGATGTCTTACTGTGGAGTCTCTAACGTCATCACCGGCGGCAATCTTACCAAAGGCAAGCTCTCTGGCGGAATCTGTGGTACCTGAGGGAAGGTGAGTGATCTGCACAAACATAAATACTCTTATCTCACTGAAATTTTGACGGATTTACACACGGTTTGGTTTCTTACAAACATTATTAATGTGGTGACAATTCTGGATGTTTGATCGGAAGTGTAACATAATTATCCATAAGTGCAGTTTTATAACTACACCTCTGACGTTTATGACAAACCAAACCATTTGAAAATCGGTAGAAAATTGAGCAAGTTAATTAAAAAGTACATGCACCACTACTACAATGTTATGGGTGAGTGAGCTGACTGTGGCAAGATGGCCGCCAGTGCGGACGTGCGACTCCATTGGCCGGCAGCGCGGACAGGACATCTAGCCTTTATTATAGATATCTATGGGGGCAGCAGTCTGAGCAGAGACACCCAGACTTCGCTCTCCCCAGACACTTCTGCCAGCTCCTCAGGAGGAACATCAAGGCGTTCCCAGGCCAGCCGAGAGACATAGTCCCTCCAGCGTGTCCTGGGTCTTCCCTGGGGCCTCCTCTCGGTGGGGCATGCCTGGAATACCTCCCCAGGGAGGCGTCCAGGGGGCATCCGAAACAGATGCCCGAGCCACCTCAACTGGTTCCTCTCGATGCGGAGGAGCAGCGGCTCTACTCCGGGCTCCTCCCGAGTGACCGAGCTCCTCACCCTATCTCTAAGGGAGCGCCCGGCCACCCTGCGAAGGAAACTCATTTCGGCCGCTTGTATCCGCGATCTTGTCCATTCGGACTTGACTCATTGACTGGTAAATCGAGAGCTTTGCCTTTCAGCTTAGCTCCCTCTTCACCACAACGGATCGGTACACCAACAGCTAGGGCTGAACGATTAATTGCATTTGCGATAATATCGCGATATCATAAAACACGATTTCCTAACCGCAACTTGCGTGCTTATAAGTTGGTCACGAGATGCGAGCTACAGCGAGTGGAGCTCTCAGCTGCACCAACTTTTCATCCTGCCCACCTGTTGCACAATGGCCTCAGGCTCAATGGAGCAGTCAGAAACTGACACAAGTGAGACTTTAGTCTCGAAGAGGAACAGCACGTCAGTGGTGTGGGATTATTTTGGTTTCAAAAAAGATGTTGCGCAGCGGCAGGTGTTGTGCTGCAGAACATGCCGTGCTACCATTGCTACTTCATGGGGTGACACTTTCAAACATTTCGGTCAGTGATAGAGATAGATAGATAGATAGATAGATAGATAGATATACTTTATTGATCCCAACCAGGGAAATTCTGGATCCCTGTCTTGAGGTATTTGGCTTGCCAGGCGCACTGGTGCTCGGCATTTTGGCCAGACAACTGTCATATATGGTTTTGTGGTATTTTTTTAAGTGCTGGAACAAGTTCGTAGGGTTACCCCATGAAGTAGCAACAGTAGCACGGCATGTTCTGCACAACACCTGCCGCGGCGCAACATCTTTTTGGAAACCAAAATAATTCCACACCACCGACGTACTGTTCCTCTTCGAGACTAAAGTCTCACTTGTGTCAGAGTTTTTGTCTTCATGTAAAACTCAATTAAACAGAAATCCAATGAAAAGGAAAATTAAAATTGTAACCACATTATCAAAAATGTTGCCCCGCCCACATGCTTTTGTTCTGCTGTCTTTTAGGCAGACAGGTAGAGTCTGAGTGGTTTTCATATCAGCCAGCATGTAATCGCAATACCCATAGCTGAGAATTCTAAGTATTGCCCCCACTAACTGGTCAGGACCAATGACTGGTCTATCCTTAACACAAAACCTTGCATCTTTGCTCTTGTTGTTACTGTATAAAAGAGTAAACAAAAAAATCAGTCCACATAATGATTGCTTCTCTATAGAGTTCAACTTTTTCTCAAAAACCAGAAAATGCTCAGCTCTGCCTCAAAAGACACCGAACACTGTGTTGTTGTAAAGTAATTCATTTCTGTCTGCCTCCCAGCTGCACCCCATTGACTTTCATATTAACAACAGACTGGTGCAGCAGTCTGAATACACCAGAGTAGTGTGAGCATGGCCTTCACTTCCACTGGGGCAGTATCATTCACTATCAATTATGCAACATCAAACACAAAAAAACACAAACAAACACACCAAGATATATGCATAGACTATACCTTGCACAAGTGTGTAGAAGGAGTCTATGGATGACAGGTTGGTCGTTATGGAAACATCCTCGTCCCGCCCTGATGTCTCGATGTCTACAGCAACGGCCCCTGATGACATGTCGCCATGGAGATTGGTCACCACGCCAGTGGGGAAGGTCACGTTGGTCAGACGACCTTCGCTGTCATAACTACAAGTAGGGTGAGGATGGAGGGAAGAACAGAGGGAGATTAGCTGTCAATATACTTCATAGACACAGATGAAAATGATCAAAACTTGTTCTGCACACACAAAAACGCACATAGGTCATTCCGTGTCAGCTCAGCAAAGGTGGTTGCTTGACCATCTCAGAATCTGTTGAAAACTTGTAGGAATGATCTTTGGCATCTGAAACTGACATCTGCTAATTTTTTAGCTGAAATTCCAACATTTTCAGAATTTTTCACACAATGGAAATTTTCAATAAATCACTCGCCAGTTGGAAATTCAAAGAGGTTTCAAGAGATTCTGAGGTGGTCAAGCGACTGACCTCCCCTAATCTCGCTGAGTTGACACGGGATGACCCACATACAGTGCTGTGAAAAAGTATTTGCCCCTTTCCTGATTTCTTTTTTTTTTTTTGCATATTTGTCACAGTTAAATGTTTCAGATCATCAAACAAATTTTGATATTAGACAAAGACAACCCGAGTAAATATAAAATACAATTTTTAAATGATGATTTCATTTATTAAGGGAAAAAGGCTATCAAAACCTACCTGGCCCTATGTGAAAAAGTAATTTTTCACATAGGGCCAGTAAAATAGTGGGAGAAAAAACAAATAACAATATGTTATGGATCAAATAACAAAAACACTTCTTTTTTTTTTTTTGGCCAATGTTAGAGCTCAAAACTGCAAAAGAGAGCCAAGCTTGAATCGCTTTCCAAAAAATACAGTAGATGTATCAAAAAGTCAATTTATAATGGCATTTTTTGCTCTGAGGTGCTATTCAGTGAGCACTAATATACCAACACAGCATATAAAATGTTTTTGTTTTTCAGCATCCTACTTTCTTTATTTCAAACTAAATAACTAAATAATTGTTATGGTTATAAAGAGCCTTTAGAACTTGTGCTCTGTTGTGGATGTGATTTAAAATATATTTAAGTACTATATTTCAGAAAAAAATAACTAAAATGTACCTAGGTTGAAGTAAAATTGACTGACTAAAACTGACTTTTAAAATCCTCAAACAAACAAAAAAAACAAAAAATATATTTGAGTGACAGGAGTAAATGTAATTAGTGACCTTCATATGGCTGCAGATAACCATGGCTATAGGTTGGTTTCCATCCAAATATATCGAAATTTTTGAGCGAATTTTGTCAAAATGTGCAAAAGAAAATGCGAATTTATACTTGTTTCCATTAGTTTTGTTTTGCAATTATTGGGAGAAGAGTGCGCCGTGAGATGACGCTATAAGATAGCGTCTGTGTCCACTGAACAACAACAAACAGCTGACACTCAACAGCTGATCATGGACAGATTCCTGCTGAATTTGTTGGCTCTTGGGAGAAGTCTGCTTACTATTTTGGCAGCGCTAACTTCGTACCGAACCATCCTAAATAAAGAATAAGAGACTAATAATAATAATAACAATAACTAATAATAAGACTGTAGCGTAGAAGTGTGACGTGGTATCCGGCCCAGTCATCGTTTATTCGCAAAACCTGTTTCCACAGCAAAAAGTCGCATTTTCTTTTATCGATACGCTGAGAAATCCACCCCCTCCAAGCGTAACAACGTTTTTGCGAATTTTCGGCCGTTTTTCGAATTCCTGGCGTTTCCATCCAAGTTTTTTTTCACAATTTCTGAAAATGCGAATAGAAATAGGTGGATGGAAACCCGGCTTATCACATAGTAGTCCTTACCACTTTTCTAAATTAATGCACCACAATGACACTGGGATAATTTTATTGTGTATAAGGACACTGGTCAGAAGACAGCAATGGCCTTTATATGATGGCACCAATAGCTTTAGCTTAGTCTTAAGGAGAACTAGAAATACAGTTATTTTAGCTTTATTAACTTTCTAAATCATCAAGTCACTTCTACAGTGCCGCCTATCTCCCCTCATATGAGGCTGATCTCCTGCCCCCATTTGGAATGGTTAGAATCAGATGAGACCCATAAAAGTAATTCTTGCAGTCTGTTGGGTTTGAAATAACACCATAAATATATCATGTTGTCTGCTACCTTGTATAAGTTCATAGGAGATGAGCTATTATCAGAAAAAATGCCTCTCTGCCAGGTCTCTCTTCTTCCTCATATTTCAGTGTTAGTGACAACGCTGCCACTGAGGCAGACAGTTGCTCTCAGTCCAAATTCAGAAACTACAAGGGTACCCCCTATTTTCTCAGTGCCTTCATCTTTTGATGCATCTGTATGAAAGGCTAAACAACATGACTTCAGCTAGCTCTGTGCAATATTTTGAACTGAATTTCCAAAACCACTGGCTGAGGAAACAGACATACATGAAAGAGAGGGAACACAACTGTAAAACGAAAATTTATTTTGATGAGTGCCTTCTCTTTAGCCATTTCTTTCCGTCCTTCAAAAACTCTTTTTCGCCTCCTTTCCTTCCCCCCCAAAAAACTGTGCACTTTTTTTGTTTTTGTTTGCTTGTTTGTTTAATGCTGGGCATCAAGTTCTGTGACTGTCCCAAATGCCCAACATCACCCTGCCAGTAATGAACTGAACCAGTTCAGCACTCACATTTTTTTTTTATCCACCAGTACTGCTCAATATTTAATCTTTCAAGACTTTAACCCTGGAAACTTGAACAAATTCACTGGATGTCTTCCAGAAACATAATAGATTTAAAATTAAGTTAAAAGAAAATTGCCATAACAGTATCACAAAATTAGCCAAAAGTTTGAAAAAAAAAAAAAAAAAGACAGAAAAATACCAAGAAACAAATCCTTTCATGGGCTCCTGGGTTTTAAAGAGTTAAGACACAGGCACTTAAACACGAGTACATGATACTCACTCATAGAAGGTAGTCCAGCCTATTTGAATGCTCTTAGTAGCCAGCAGGCCGCTGTTGCCATGGTAACTAAACAACACCAGCTCCTGACCTTGAGCTGTGAGTGTCTTCAGACCTCCATTTGTCCCAATGGTCAGCCAGATAACCTATACACACACAGGGTTAGAAAATTTCTTACTTACACAAAAATTTTGTGGACTAAATTGATTTGATCATATTCCACTGTCATAAATTTGATCATATTATGCATAATCTATTGTAAATACTGCTATAAAACATATGGAATAACGACACAAAATCCAAATATTGGCCCTCAAAAATTGGTATATTGGTACACAAATGTCTGAATATGAATGCTCATGGTGTCAACTCCATTTTTGCAACGTAATGAAAGATTCATCTCACCTGGTTGTCAGGGGCAACAACACGTACAGGCATCCGATTGGTGTCTCTGCGGATACGGAGGGTGTTTCCACTGCTGTCTGTAACTGCAGTTACATCCTCTTCATTGCTAAGAGTGATGGTATGAAGAAGGGACAAGGATGAGATGGAAATGACATAAATGAGGGATGGGAGTTGAGAAACAGAGAAAGGCAGGAAAAATAGAGACAAATGAAAAGATGAATGAGAGAGAAAGACCGGGGATCAGAAAACACATTCAATTATGATTTCCATTCCATAATGAGCTATCTCCTACAATGTAATTACTGGTCTGAATGAAACTCTGTATGAGTCACTATTTAAGTTATTGGAGTCCTGTGCTGAATCCCTTTGTAATTCATTTATACAAAACCAAAGAGAATATCATTTTCAACAAAATCATCTGTTCACTAACTGTACTCACTAACCTGTAACTAAAGTTGTATTTATAGTCTCCAGTGACCAGTGACATGGTGAACTGATGAGTTCCATTAGCATCAAACACATAGAGCTCCTGAGAAGCTGGAGAAGCAACTTCGTAGGAGCTGGGACCTGAAGCGAGAGAGCCTAGAGAGACATGGAGAGAGAGGAAGAGAAAGAGATGTATAGTTGATAAGAATAACTTGCATTTCTCAAATCCATAACATGAACAACACCAAGAAAACAAATAGAATGGGAACAAGATCAACAACAATATGCAAGGAAGTTTTGCTGCATCCACAATTTAATTACTCAGGGCCACTTTAGAAGATTAGCAGAGGTGGTCTTCATGTCATGCTTGGTGGAGATATAAATTTGAGTATCATCAGCATAGCAGTGAGAACACAGACCAAATCTCTTGATAATGTGCTGTAGAGGCAATACAGAACAGCAAAGGTCCCAGGACTGACTTTTGTGGAATGCCTTGCTTGACACTGACAGAATGAGATTGCTTGTGTTTTAACTTTAAGAGATGCTTCAGATGATTTCAAGTACTTCTCACAGTTTTTAAAAATTTGTCTGTAAACCTACTGATGACATATTTTGTTACCATTGCCACTACTGCTTCTCCTTTTGAGACTGTTTTGGTTTTCTGTAGCCTTATTGTTTTTTTTTTGTTTGTTTGTTTGTTTTTTTTTTTTTACCAGTTACAGTTGTAGCTCCTTGTCAAATTTCAGTTCAGTGTATTTATTCTTGGTACCCCACAGTATATTTAAATCGGTAGGTTTGTTTTTGTTTCCATCTGGCTATACCTTCCGATAGAAACAAAAAGCCACTGAACTTCTCCATTCTCCATCTATCTGCACTTGGGTCCACCACCATGCCAAAGATGGAAAATATTTATTGCAAAATTGATCAATGCTACACTGGTTGTCTATGGGAAGCCCTAAATATCAGTTGTTTGATGACAAAAATATTCAGGGGATTATTATTATTGTTATAATTCTAATTATTATAATCCAAGTTTCTTGTATCATAAATGAACTGGTGCCACTAGTCTGACAATAATTTTACTAGTCTGGATTTCAGTGGATACCATAATGGTCTACATGTTATTGCAGATGCTTCTCCCAGTTAACAAGAGAATATGTCCCGGGGGGACTTTGAGAATTGTCATAAAATATTGGTTTTAATGTCAAAACTGGCAGTTTCTACATTGGTCTTCAACAACCAGTATCGGCCAGATTTTATTCGAGGCATCTGTAGGCACAGCTTATGTGTATGTGTGTTCCTGCATACATGTATATACATACCAGTGGGTGGTTGGTTTCGTCGCACAGCTCGTATCCTGATGTTTCCCAGATCAGCCACATACAGCGTCCCATCCGGAGACACAACCAAAGAAGAGGGACAGTTGAGCCTGGCGTCTTTGGCATAGCCATCTCCTGTTTGGTAGCAGTCACAGTTGGCATCGTTCTACAGGCCGCAGGGTGGCAGCAAGAGGATGACAAAAAGATGACAGAAGGTTGACAAGTGAGAGTAACATTAATGGACAATTTAGCTTATCATATTTAGGAAGAGAGAGGAAAAGAGGGAAGAAAATGCATGATCATCTCAGGCTGGGTGATTTCAAGGTGATTTCAATTTTAACAAGCTAGTAGGATAGAAAACTAGTAGCACTCTGGGTCTTGAGTACCAAGATTGAGCACTCTTGTATTGTGTTGTATTGTATTATATTGTATTCTATGCTATGTCTGGAAATGACACTTTTCTATATGAGGCATTGGAAGTCCAAAGTACTTAAGTGTTCAGTTGTGGTACCTTGCAGTCACAGTCAGACAGCGCTCCGGCTAAATGGGTGATTTCCCCATCTGTTGACACCTATCAGGGTAATAACCAAAGACAGAGAGAGAAAGAGGAAGAGAGACAAAAACTGATGAAAATATTGTAAGGCGAATACAACCTGACTGTTGACAAAAAAAAAACAGGACCAGCCTTCAATAGCCAGACAGATCATATTTGATACCAGCATAAGAATGAATAGGGGGCACAAAGGGACAGTCTCCTCCACTTGTTAGATAGAACTGACAGCAAAAGACTGAATACAAGTGCTGATATTGTGCTGACAATCAATCAATACAAATCAAACTCTTTAAGTATGTCACCATACACAGCATTATCATGGTCAAAAAAGTCACAGATTCAAACTGCTAAAAGCAGTTTATTATTAGTTTGCAAACAAAACATGACATAAGTTGCAAAAGATTTTCTTTCAGTGCACTGATATAACTAATTCAACATTTAAATGCACATTCTATTTACTGTATGAGGGAAAAAGCTGTTTTGTTTGGCATCCACCAACTATTTACAATACAATTCCAATCTGTCCCTTGTAAAACAATACTCTTTAGCCAAGAGGTAGTGTTACTGTATGGTAATTGTAAAATCATCAGAATGGTTTCAGCCTGCAGGATGAAGTCTGTATTAAACTGAAACTACACTATATTAAATTAACATAGTGCATGGAAGTTGCAAAACTAGGAGAAAAGTTAGTCCCACAAAAAAGTAATGCAATTAAATTGTCACGCTCACGACTTCTGGTTTTAGGATTAATAAAATCACCTTTTTGTGAGTCAGAGGTAGAGGCAAATAGTGTGAAATGGATAGCTGCTGGATGAGCTACAGACAGTATTGTGGCCATATTGTATCCCATTTAATATGTAAAGAATGATGATGCCCTTTAGTACCAATACCAGTGACAATTATATTCTGTCATATTATACACTCGGGTCCTTCAGGAGTTGTAAGGGGTCTTAAACATAATGAAGAATGGTTTAATTAAGTGTGATTTGATTTACTACACATCAACCCATTTAGAGGATCTGTAAGAATGACTTTTGTATAGGTTTCAACACTTGTGCCTCCTCAGTTCAATAATTAAGTGCCAATTAATTCCTCTGGTATACGTCCCTGTGATAAATTCTGATCAAATGGAGGACTGTATGATCTGTATGGTCTAGTGCAGTGGTTTTCAACTGGTGGATCATGGTCCAAATGTGGACCACATGTTGATTTTGAGTGGGCCATGGCCATGTGGGTCCACTTCATAAATAAATAAATAAATAAATATTTTGAACCACAGATATCATAATTGTTTATTTTTAACTACCATTTCCGACAACAGTCCTGAGTCTAAAAAACATGTTAAAAATATATTTAAAAAATAAAAATAACAAAATTTAAATACCTTTTTAAAGTAAGAAAAAGTATAAGTAAAGCAATAAAACAATGTCATATTAAAAATGCTACTTTGGCAACAAAATTGCAAAATATACATACATAAATAAATATATACATAAATAAATAAATAAATAAGCCGTATTGGACTGTGTATGGTTGTTGTGCATAGGACAGCCAAACGACCCAAAACAAAACAAAACAAAACAAAAAAAAACCTCATCTTCTGAGTATCATTACAGTATCATCAGAGAATCATCAGAGAAACAATATCTTTTTGAAAATAAATACATAAATAAATTAATGAAGAGAATTTCAATTAACTTTCAAAGGATTAATGGTGATGAAGCATTGGATTACTGCACTTCCCATTTTTCTCAATCATTTTGAATGGTTCTTAAATTAGCCTATGTCTGGGCCTTCACATGATTAAGGATGAATGTGGACCCTGAGGCAAGACCATTTGAAAACCACTAGTCTAATGTGTGTCTATTTCAGGTTCTTTGACATGAAAACATTTTAGAACCCCTTACACTATGGACAATGTATCTTTTGAATGACTGATATCTTCTCAAATATATATATATATTTTAATCTATGTGTCAACAGTATTTATGAGTTGATATAGTATACAGTATATATGAAAGACAAAAGGAACACCCATTTATTTCTTTTAGCAGTGAAGTTGTCACTTCACTGATACATCATCCATGCAGAGAAATTAAGTGACTGTGGGGTGAGGTGAGGTTACAGACAGCTATCCATACAAACTGGTATATTAAATAATTAAGCAACAGATGAATGTATGTCTCCTGAAGCCCACCTGTCGAATGCGGTGGATTTTCTTTTCATCAGTCTCCGCAATGTAGAGAACACCACTGTAGGACAAGGCGATCGCTGTTGCTCCTTCTAACATCGTCTGGACCGCTCTCTTCCCCATAGTGTACTCTATACCAGGCACCTGGCAATGCATGGGACGGCCCGCCACAATACGAACCTGAACACAGACATACATTACGATTGTTCTGTGAATCCTAAATGGCTGGCTGGATCATGAGTTTAAGTAACAGCATTTATTTCTCTTCTTACTGAGCTATTCATGAACATATCAACTGAGCTTTCTGTCACCACCTGAAGATGTGAAAATGGATATGCAATAGCAAATTACTCATGTCTGTGCTGCTGTTGATCCAGATATACATTCTTGAATTGTATAACAAAAAGCATGACATTGAGATGCATGTGTCATTTTGACATATTCCTTGGAGTAGTTACGTAATCCCTTCAAGAACCCAGTATTCTGAGACATGGCAGTGTAATGCATCTGGATGTACACTGGACACCCCATCACTATGCAAAGTTTTACAACAGTAAAAGTTGTACAGTACGCCTTCTGAAAATGCACCGGCCTTTATATAAACTTATAGAAACTCAGTTTCCTGGAACTGATTTGGACAACCCTCCACTAAACATGAACATTTTTGGTTGTTTGGAACACTAGATTCTGATGTCTGTGATCTGTAGCACTACGAGGGGTGATTGATAAGTTAAGAGGAGATGTGCTATAGTGTTTTTCTGAATGTATGTGTAGTTCAATTTGTTTGGATGATTACATAAAAAGTCTGAACTCACTAACTTGAGTTGTTCTGTTACAGACACTTAAATGTTGCACATCAGTAGTTCCTGAGAATATGGAGAATATGTCATCATTGTGCACTCATTCACTACCTTGGTCTCAAGGGCTTAACACCCAAGGAAGTCCACAAGGACATCGTGTCCATACAAGGAAACTGCCTCTTCATACAGCGTAGTACAGAAGTGGGCTGCTGAGTGCAAATGAGGCAGAGAGAATCTGGAAGATGACCCCAATTCAACAAGGCCAGTCACTGTTGCCACACAGGGGACCACTGGCAAGATTCACAACAACATAAGGCAGATCGACGAGTAACTGAGCATGACATTGCCACCAAGCTGTATATCTCCCAGGAACGAGTCCATGCAATAATTCACAACAAACTCCAAATATCAAGGGTGTCAGTTCACTGGGTCCTGAAGCTTCTGGGACCTGATCAGTAACACACTTGGCTCAAGCCAAGGGACAATGTTGCCATTTTTAAGACAGATCCTGGGAATTTTCTTGAGTGACTTGTAACCATGGATAAGACATGGTTCCATCACTTCCAACCAGAGACAAAAGAAGAGTTGAAGCAGAAACACCCAGGTTTTCCACCTATCAGGAAAGCAAGAAGGTGATGTCTTCAGGCAAGATGATAGCCACCATTTTCTTAGATGCAGAATGACTTCTGCTGGTGGACTACCTGGAAAAGGGTCACACTATCACCAGGGTTAACTAAGCTGATCTCCCGAGAGAGCAATGGGGAAAAAAAATCAAGAAGATTTGGTGTAGGAGGTTGATAAGAGGGGTGTTTTTCCACCCGGGCAATGCTCCAGCCCACATGTCCACAGTGGCCATTGCTGCAATCCAGAATCCTGGAATTCAAACTGGTTGCTCTATTCTCCTGATTTGGCACCCTCCAACTATTACGTCCTCATGAAGATGAAAAAGGAGCTTGATGGTCAACATTTTGACTCAGATGATGTAACTGCTTCTGTGGAACATTTCCTGCAGACCCGAGATAGTAGCTTCTACACTTCTGACTATGTTAATGTAGGACGGGACTATGTTGAAAAATAGATAGTTAATTTTCTAAATCCGACTCTTTCTAACTTACCCCACAAAGTTATTAATTATCCCTTGTATATTATTATCCATCACACACATTTGAGGGAGCGATTACCTCCATGCTTACTTATTACATGCACTGTTATCTATTCATATAGTTGATATTGTGAATGTGGTGGATTTTACCTGTCTGTTTTCAGTGATTTGCAGCACAACGTTGTTGTCTAGGACATAGATGGAGTTGTCCATTGGGTTGATAGCTAGATCTGTAGGCCACTCTAAACGAACCTGGATGGAGAGATGACAGATGGTACAATGACAATTATTACTTACCATTTATTAAATCCTGAATGAAGCAATATAAGATAAAAAATGGGCTTTAGAGCTCAACACTGGCTCTGATATAAAATACCATGTTTTTTCCATCACTACATATCATGGTCTAGTACAGCTGTTTTTTTAGTCTGTTTCTGTTATATTCCTGGAAGCTGATCAATTATATCAATTATATATATATATTTATTATATATATATTTATATATATATATATATATATATATATATATATATATATATATATATATATATATATATATATATATATATATATATATACACATATATACACACACACACGTATACATATATATATATATATATATATATACACACACACACACTCCAGTTAAAAATGAGCATATATCTGAAACAAAAGAAAAACAAAAATGTAGAATAAGCTGTGAACCGTGAAGTGTGAGCTGTCTACTCTGTTTCCATGTGTGACCTTAAGAGTTCAACCAACTAACTTACTAACTTCTGTGGTTGAGGACACAAGGTCAGAGTTCAGCTAACTTCAGCATCGTAAGACACACTTGCTTTATCTCAAGTACTGGTGCTGGCAGCTTATTTAATTCTGTGGAACTGTCCTTCTCTGCCCCCAACACACCAACGAAGACCTCAGCATGCACATGCGTGCGCGCACACACACACACACACACACACACACACACAAAGGCACACAGGCGCTCTTTGTGGTATGTAGAATTCAGGGATGGTGGATGAAACAGGAATTATTCTCGTGTGTGTGTGTGTGTGTGTGTGTGTGTGTGTGTGTGTCTAGATGGATGGATGGATCTCTCCAGTCAGTGGCTGACTCTCAATCTCAAGCCACACACACACACACATGCATGCATGCATACAAACAATTCCAGTATGTACTTTCCCATTCTGAAAATAAAGTGTAAGAACACAAGTCCAACTAATCCTCTGTCTCTCTCTTTCTCTCTCAAACACATGCACATGTACACACACACCTTTATCTATTCCCCTAACATTGTATGTGACACAGTATGACACAATTTTCCTCAATGACTCTTTCTCCTCATCTACCTCTCTCTTGCATTTCCTCCATCTCTCTAGCATTCTGCTCTTCTTCATGACGTATTCCTTGCAACTAGTCTACACAACCTAATAGTTTTACCTGTACTCAGCAAGGTGAGTGTAATTTAACTTGAGTAGTATCATTGGGCACTTTTTGCACCAATGTGTGTATCACCTGTCTTATGTGCATGCTGGTGTCACAGGTCAGAGGTCTTGCTGACGTCAGGTCATTGCTGCCTAGCACTGTAGAGATGATTCCGTTGCGATCCACTTTTCTAATCATTGTTCCATCCACAAAGTAGATCAAGCCATTCTTGTCAACTGCAATGCCTGTGGAGAAAAGAGAGAACAAGCACACATGGAAATTAATACTTGGTTTTCCCATTCATTGCCAGTGGAGCAGCTCTAGACTGAAAAAGGTAAGATGCAACTTGGGATGGTGAACTAAAATTTGCAATTTTTCATTCAAATGTTTTTTTTTTTATTATTATTATTATTATCATCACTGGGTGTAGAAAATTCAAACAAGTGGTTTTGCTAGAGATTAAAGGTTTCTTTCACACGTAATACAATCAGGACACAACCTGATTTTATTCCCCCCACCCGTTTTTGTTTGACAGCCTTCAGTTACACCTGACGTCTGTCAAGGCTGTCAGTCAGTGGTGGATGATGAAGCTAGTACCACAGAATAGTATTAAAGAAGAAAATTCTGGGTTTACCCTGTGGTGAAATGTGGACAATGCAGCTGGAGACAAAGTAAACAATAAAGAATGATGTGAGAGTAGGCACTTCATACAGCAACAAAATTTCAAAGTACCAGGAGCAGAGGAAAGCAGCTGCCTGCCAAAAATCAACAGCACTTGACTTTTAATAAGCATACACACTGTATGGCTGCATTTTTCAGCAAGAAAATACATTCCTGTTAATCAACAAATATGCTAAGTAAGCTACTAGCTTCCACAGGGTTCCTGTGTATTTGTACTCACAGGTTTTTGCTTGACAGTATGCTGTTGCCTGCCAAAAACTAATGTTCTAAATGGTTCTACTGGCTTGGTGATCACATTGTTCTTACACCCTGTCCTAACCAGTGTTGGGACCAATTACTCACAAAACTAATAAGTTACAATTACTAATTACTTCTGTAAAAAAGTAATTTTGATTACTACTCAATTACTGCTGCAGAAGAGTAATTCAATTACTGGGGAAAGTAATTTTTATGACTACTTTTTTTCTTTTCTTAAATCCTCTTATTAATGCACATATTTTTGCGTTGCTGTTGCAGTGTGGACATTGCTGTCAAATTCCATCTATCATTGTCAGTGCACGTTACTTTGAAAAAGTAATTCATTACAGTTTAAAGTAGTGATGACAGCTTGTCCAGGTGGGGAATTGAACCCCCAGTCTTCTGTATGGCAGGCAGAGATACTATCCGCTCTGCCATCGGGGAACACATATGCTTTTTGTAATTTGTGCTCAGTCATTCTCCATGCATGTTGATAAGTTAGGAAAAACTGCAAAGTCCGACCGGTTTGAAAATTGACACACCGCTTTTCCTCCACAAGATGCACATTTTTTTGAATAGGATAATAAAATAATAATAATTATTAGTAGTAAGTAACGGCTAGTAACGGCGCATTTTATTGTCAGTAACGGTAACGGCGTTGTAACGGGGGAAACAGTAATTTCTTTGATTACTCGTTACTGATAAAAGTAACGCCGTTAGTAACGCCGTTTCTTTGTAACGCCGTTACTCCCATCACTGGTCCTAACTGCCTCCGTGTGTCCAAGAAGTGCAGCTGAAGCTATCTACACTACAAATGTCACGTCCATGCATCAAGTCAAAACATAAGCAAACCACAGGGCTGACCTCTGTGAATTTGGCAACAGCCAAATGGGTGAGCAGCAGCACAACTGACCAAAATATTATTATTATTATTATTGCTAATTAAAACTATAGCGGACTGTTCTGTTTTTTGTTTTTTTTTTGTGTTTTTTTTTTTTTTTTTCGTTTCGTTTTGTTTTTTTGCAGCTCCCTCACTACACTTGCTTTTAGGCCAAGGTGTAATGCTAGCTAATGTCAATGTTTGCTTTAGCTGACTATCTAATATTTAGAATGGTGTGTTTTATGGGCAGGCAGTCATTTGTAGGCAAAAATGTCTCTATTAACTTGACAAATAAGTGTGCATGTTTCATGATGTTTGAGCACAGAGAGCATGTCAGCCAAGCAGCATGGCTTTCAGTTGTTGCTGTTGTGATTGCAGATAATGAGACAAGTGAAGGTAGTTGTTTGGCTTAAGTTGAATAGGAATTGTATGTTGTACAGTTGTCCCTCGCTATGACGCGGTTCACCTTTCGCGGCCTCGCTGTTTCACAGATTTTTTTTGTGCAATTTTGCATGTTTTTTTTTTTTTTTTTTTTTTTTTTTTTACAGCGCATTGTGTTCTGCGTCCTGATTGGCTAAGGGACTGTAGACCATTGTCAATCAATCTCCTCCGTGCCGTGTCTCCTGTACAGTACAGAATGCGTTCATTCTATAATACTGGACTTATTTTCTACGAAGGTTTGAACTTTGAGAGTTTAAACAAGAGAGAAAAGTGAGGAAAATGTTAATGCCTGTCTGAGAAAAGTGTATAAAGTGTGTAGTGAGGGGTTTTACAGCCTTAAAACATCTAGAATAATTGTAAAAAATAAAGCTGACTACTTTGCGGATTTCGCCTATTGCGGGTTATTTTTAGAACGTAACTCCCGCGATAAACGAGGGACCACTGTAATGACAAATGCTTCTTTAATGTGCTACACTCACATTTGAGTAAGTAAGTCCAAAAAAACTTGTATAGAGTACTTGGTAATTTATTCTCAATGTACCCTTGATTTAGTAGACTACTCAGAATTACTATGCCAGTCATTTCAGCGTTCAGTCAGTGTACTACTACTAATAATGACGATATTAACTTTATTTATATAGCACTTTTAAAAGTTCCAAAGTGCTGTACACATATATTGAAATTTGACGCTGCAAATGCTGTACAAGCAATAGAATCATGTAAAACAAAATAAAAAAACAGAAACCAATTCATAAATGTATGACCAAAAAAAAAAAAAAAAAAGGCAAGTGTACAGTGTTAAAAAAGCTTTTAAGTCTGATTTAAATGATAAAAACAGATTTAGCCAATTGGACGGACAATCTTCTGCATGTAGTTTGTCACACCACTGATTTGGTAATGAGAAAAAAAAATCCCAATAATGCACCATATCAACTAAAATATGACCAAGGCCACAACAACATCCCAGTGCCTTTCAGTGGGAGTTTAAGACGCTGGCTCTGCTGAGTGACTTTAACCTAAGAGACAGATGTTAGAAAAAGAGGACAGAATGAGGGAGAGGGAGAGACAGAAGGAGGGAGTTAATGACTGGAGAGGAAGCAAGAAAGAGATGTGCACTGGAGAGGGTAAGGCTTACTAGGCAAAGTGTGTTTATGCGGGTGGGTGTATTTTTGTGTGTGTGTGTTACTGTGGTTTCAGAGAAAAAAAACAACAAAACTTGCTGCTGTCTTTGGGTAGTCTTCTCCTGTCTCTGAATCTCTTTGTGTATGTGCGTGTGTGTGTGTGTGTGTGCGTGCACATGCGTGTGTGCACATACCTTTAGGTCCCAGCAGCTGTGCCTCAGTAGCTTTTCTTCCATCTCCACATCGAGCTTCATCAAATGGAGGGCACTGTTCACCTGTACCAGCCACCACCTCCCCGTTTCCTATACACACAAACATTAAGCATTCATCTACCCTGCAGCAGTAGCTATGGTAACCACCCCTCATTATGCATTTACCCTGGATTAGTACTACAGTAGTAGCCATTCTAAAAGTTGTACATCTTCCATCAGTAATACAGTCATCAACATTTTCACAGTTCTCCACCTCTTCTCTGTTATTGCTGCATTAGTATGAACTAAAACTCAAGCCTACCAATTTTTTCCTAATTATCCAAAGAAATACATAAAATTTTACTCAACAATTTTCACAACTCTTCCCTGGTTGTGACTCAAAGAAAACTTGGTTATTTGGGAGCATAGACCCTTTTCTACAAGCATGACCAAGACACTGGGGAAAAGAAATACATGCTTACCAATGAGCTCACGGGCGCCGCTCAGCATCTTGGGTCGGTAGATTCGGCGCGAGTTAGTGTCCGACACGTAGAGCTGTCCTGTGACCGGATCAGTGGCTAGGTAGTAACGGTGAGCAGGATTATTGCTATAGAAATAAGTGATAGAGGGAAGGAGGGAAGGGGTAATAGACAAGACAAAATTGGTTTAGTGATGTTGTGACTTTTAAAATGTCAGTATCTGTGGCATCAGTGATGAAGTACTCTATGACGTATGTTGTAGTATAAAACTACAGCCTTTACCTATGATAAATGAAATACTAATCAACTTGTAACTGAGTCTGATTTCAGAGATAGTAGCCGCTAGATGGTAGTAAAACATCACAAAATTACATAGTGCTCCTTTTAACTTTTAGTTATGCTGTAGTTATGCTCAGAATGTGAGACTCATATCAGGTAGTGGAGCCGCACTTGTTCAAATGAGGATTGCCAGGGTCGGATTATTTTTTCTAACGTCAATATGACCTGAGATATATAGGCTATTTTCTGATTTATTATTTAAAATCAATCGAGTTATGGCCTACCAATCAATGAGAACCTGCATGCTGGCACATGGAAATAATACATAATGTAGAATTACATAAAGCAGGAGAGAGGAATGCAACAAATATACAGCCGACAGGTTTGCCATTTATCTTCCTGAGGAGAACACAGCTCTTTTCATCTTTCTGGAAAAATTCTACTTTCCATGTCAACCTTTTTTGATAGTGTGTTTGCAAAACTAACATGAAGCAATGGCTGATGGATAGTTTTTGGTGCTAGGTTTAATGAATTTACCATAATTTTTCATGAATCATTGATTTATCAATTTATCATAGAACCTCTTTTTGCGTATTGTTTATTACAAATACTTGATAAGAACTGGATGCAAATATTTCAGTAAAAAAATAATAATTTGATTCTAAAATATGTTGGTTTTTTTCGTTTTTCCCTCCAAAACATCTAATGTCTCTGTTGTAAATTAAATTAAATAGGTAACATTAACAACTCGCAGTTACATTTGTATATCATTTTAATTTCTCTGCTTTCAGCACTGGATAGTCAAGGGTTCAATTTTAAGTCATCAAAACACAACAGTTTGTGACTTTTAGGAAAACTGATGTGGAGAACTTTATTATGGTGATGGAATACTGGAGTAAGGAAAGTTCATTTTCATATTGTAGTGGAATGAATGGAAACCAACAGCTGGGTAAAAGGGAGGAGAAATCATATCGGCATTCTGCTAAGTTTAGGAAAAGCATGGCAGAAATGGGAATTATATACATTGTGTAATTATTATGCTAAACATGCAAAATCAGTGGTATGGTCCTTTAGTCTGTAAGTTAAGATTCTACTTTGGGTGGATGTACTATTCTGGACCAGTGTCATCACAAACTAGAGTAACGTAAAAGGGAATTTCTACAGCGGTTGTTGGCGTGAAACCCAAGAAACAGGTGTTAAATTTCTTGCCTGTGGAGACCAGTGGTTGGTGTCAGACAGAGTAAGAGTGTATGATGCTATTTCCACACGTGTGTTTGTTCCTACACTCCTTACTGGCATCAAGTGCATGTGATAGAGAGTCTGGCTGTGTCTGTCTACATGCATGATTTTGTCAGCCTGAACAAAGCTAAGTGGGTGCGATGGGCCATCAGTTGTCTGCGACACAGTCTTAATGATGCCTGCCACACTGTCATGTAACATTCATCACACACACACGCATGCATGCACACACACACACACGCACGCACGCACACACACACACACACACACACACACTCGTGCTGCTGGCCATAGGTGTTGGTGGTTGGTGATAATCAGCAGCTGATCACAGACTGTTAATTAAGACAGCTGGAATTAGACAGAGAGACTGTGTGTCTGTGAATTAAGAACAAAATTAAAAAAAAAAAAAAAAAAAAAAAAAACCTCGTGAGGATATGTTTGATGACAAAGCTGACTTCAGAGGTGAGTGTGTATGTGTGTGTGTGTGTGTGTGTGTGTGTGTTATCCGGATACAGGAACACACACCCTGTGGACACTCTTGACACATGGTTGCCACTTGGTCATCTGAACATGCCAGGACACATTAAAAGACATGAGTGGAGAGGAAGTCAGACCACAGCAGGGAGGAGGGCGAAAGTCAGAGACGATAAAACAATGAGGCAAAGAAAGGAGGGATGAAGCAGGAGGAGGAAGTGGATGAACGAATGCACCGGACAAAAGTCACAGAGGAAGAAAAATAAAGAAAAGGAAGGTGGGATGATAGGAGGACTGAAGGACGGAAATAAGGCATTAACAATGGGAGTGGGCAGAGGGAGAAAATGAAAGAATGAATGAGGGAACAAATGACGGAGCTAACGAGAAAACCGAATGAAAGAGAAAGGAATATGAAAAAATATGCAAAGAAAATAAGGAATGGAGGGATGAAGGTAGGGATAGCAAAAAAAGGAAGAGCAAATGCTGAAATATATCTCTTGTTAAACTATTCAATCTATAAAAAACTTTCATGGAGCAAGTAGTCCTCCCGAGAGGAAATTGTATTTTAATTAAAAGTGAAATTTAATTGAAAACTGCAATTGCCTGAGTGAAAAAAATTAGCTCCAACCATTCTGTCTAGCCGGTGGCAGTGCAGTGCCAGGTAGGGAGCCACTCTGTGAGTGTTTTAAGAGATATGGAGGGAGAGAAAAAAGCTCAGTCATGGGGGAAGCTAAATTTCTAAATTTTCAGAAAGAAAGGGAATTGGAGAAGGTTTTTGGGTGGAAAGGAGGAAAGAGTGGGCCACATAGAGCAGCACCTCCCAATATACATAATGTTGCAGATTTTTCTGTAAATATTCAGATGTCTTGCCAGTGTTTAAGTGTCAGTAGTCACTAACGTGAAATCTTCTCCATACAGGAAAAAAACAACAACATTTTAACAGCAGCCATTTTGACCTGACACAGCAGGGTAAACACAGGTGATACTAATGACCTTAAGGTTTCATTCCATTTCTTTGTAGCAGTCTTTCCGGTGAGACAGCATGCACCAGGACCCTAGACCTAAATGGTACAGAAGTTTAATTGATGTCATTAGTAATACCTGCACTGCAAAAAGTCAAAATCTTACCAAGATTATTTGTCTTATTTCAAGTCAAAATGTCTTATTTCTAGTCAAAATATCTCATTACACTTTAAATAAGACATGATCAGCTCAGAAGTAACTTGTCTTTAGAAAAGCAAATTTTTCCTTGTGACACAAGTGAACAAGTAAAAATTTGCTTGTTCCATTGGCAAAATTTGTTTCCTGTTTCAAGCTAATTTTCACTTGTTTTAAGTAAATTTTCACTTGAAACAAGTGAAAATTGTCTAAAGACAAGTAATTTCTGAGGTGATCATGTCTTATTTTAATAATGTGTAATGAGATATTTTGACTAGAAATAAGACATTTTTACTTGAAATAAGATACATAATCTTGGCAAGATTTTGACTTTTTGCAGTGTGTTTACCTTGATATTAACGTCAACATGGCCACTGTGAAAAAGTCAGTCTTTCTCAGTTTGCAGTCTTGTGCATTTGCTGTCCATGATGAATCTGACCCATGATGGAGCAGCTGAAGAATGTGAAAATGATTAAATATGTTGGAGCTTTACTTGTCAACCAACTATACATTGATGGATGAATGGAAGGTCAAGCGCAAGTATTTACAGCAGCATTTTCCTAACTTGTGGCCCCCTAGTGGTCCACAAGTGAAATGCAAGTGGGCTACCAAATCACTGGCAAAAAAACCTACAGATTTTAATAAAAATATTTTTACACATTAAAAAATCTTACACAGTGGTGAGAGGCATCATTTCCCTAAGTTTCATCGGCATCTAATCAGCAGTGACTATATACATATGTGTGTGTGTGTGTGTGTGTGTGTGTGTGTGTATGTATGTATATATATATATATATATATATATATGTGTGTGTGTGTGTGTGTGTGTATTTATTTTATGTATTTATATGTATGTATATTTCTTTCACACACTGCCGCAGGAGCTTAATAACTCTGTTCATCATTCTTGTGTTTGCTTTGGCAACATGTGCTTTTGTATTTCATGACTATGAAGCACCTATGAATTAAATTTGATGGCGCTTGTCAGAATTGAGAGATGGAGGGAAAAAGAGAAAAGAAAGAGGAGAGTGAAAAAAGAAAGACCTCTAACTTCAATTTCCATCCCCTCCCCCATCCCTCCTCTTCCTCCTCCCCCTCTCCTTGCTAGGGGCTCCTATTAAAGCAATGACTAGGCTGTTCATCTGAGCTGACAACGGAAGAAAAGGCTCAATTTTGCGTGAACACTTGTCAAGATCACAGAGAGAGAGAACAAGACAGAGGGAGACAGATATAAAAAGAGAGACAAAAAAAGGAGACCAAGGGCTTATTTTAACACTAGCAGAGATTAGAGCCATTTCTCCCTATTTCCCTCTTTTTTGTCTTTGCTTCTCTGTTTGTTCTTTTTCTCTCACTTTCATGAAAAAAGACAGCAAAACACCCGTCTTTTACTGCCTGTCTTAGAGATACATGGGACCGAGATTCATCTTTTATCAAGAATTAAATCGGGTCCAGCCAGTGTGGTCCACAGAATCACCACTACACTTATTGTCTATGGAACATTAACCTTAAGTAGTGAACCTGAACCAGAACTGGGCTTGTAAATGGATCCAAAAACTTCCTTCCATACACTGCACCTTGCAGACCATCGGGTAAAGAAGAAGGCTGTTGAGAATGTTATCAGATGTAAAGAAAAATGTCTAGCTCAGTATGGATCCTTTCCATAATGCTGTCAGACAAATAATAACAACCTGAGCCTGTCAGTGGCAAAAAAAGCACTTTTAGCTGACATAATTTGACAGGAAGCTTGCTCCATGTGATTACACTGCAGCCTGTCTTGCGGCTGCCGCAAAACAGGCTGCATTAATGGACCAAATGGACCAAATTCAATTTTTTGATTTGGACCCCAAATAGTGGAAAAATAGGGCCGAAGCTGAAAAATACTGGAATTATCCATTAATTCTTATCATTGGTTTTAGCATGCAAGCAACACCGGATGGGCAGAGTCTACAATTTCGACAATTTAGAAGGTGTAAGGTAAACAATCAGTCAATCACAGGAGGATGTTCTGAGGTGATTTCCAGACAGCGTCCCTCATGGTATCTATGGTATCTTTTGTAATCCTTATTCATATGGCCTCAGTATTTTCTCCGAATATTTGGCATTTCACCTTTTTTGTGCACATTATGCAAGTTTGACAATCGTATGGCCCATGAAGTGCAAGGGATGCACACTGTATAATTTCACAAAACATGACTGGCCATTTGAAAATATACTTGTGCTTCTCAGTTCCTGAAAAAGACTGTTCTGGAGACACAAAGTTTATATCTGACAGTCAGTGTTGCAATATTGTTTTGATGCGAAATGTTGATGCTAGGGGCAAAAACTGACAAACAAAAATCTGACATTAAACATTCTTTCATCTTTTTTTCATCTGCTCACGTTTCATCAGCACAATGAAACTTGCCCTACTGAAAATTACACTCAGGTGCACAATGAAGCTGTTAAGAGAAGTAGACAGCTGTGTATTTCATCAAAGCGTGAAACTCAAGTTGTCAACAGTGGAAAGTAAAAACTATTTCCACTGAGCACCTGTTTTGAAGTTAAAAGGGCTTGGGGGAAGGACTACTGGCAGCTTCTGCTGTTGATATAAACCTAGGAAAAAAAAACTTTTTCAAGCTCAGTGCTCTTTTGCTAAAAATCTATGTTTTCTTTTTTCATGTGTTCCGATGTTTTGACGTTGGCTGTGAAAAACACGTTCAACTTTTGTTGCTGCCGGGAATGAGCATCGGTACAGTTTCTCTATGAAAAATCAGGAGAGACACAAGGCTGCGCTGCAAACATAGACTCGTTTCAGCTGGGTTTTAATCCCAGGGGTGGCTGCAGGAAACTAAAATAGATACTTGGAAGAACCGAGAGCATAACGGTTTTGTGAGGACCATCTACCTGGTTGCATGTCACTGATTCGCCGATACGTGCTACTTCCCATCTGAACCCTTTTCCCTACTATGCTTAGGTCTGCATCTTTATCACACTATCGGACTACATAAGGAATATACATGTACAAAATTAGTTTGGGAGTGTTAGGGCTCTTTGAAGCAGTGCAATATTCTGCTAAAAATGTTTCCCAATTACCTCTCAGGGATCAATAAAGTATTTCTGATTATGATTCTGATGTGTCTAACTTTTAAGCTGAGTGGCAAAAAAAGAGTGTCTTTTCTTGTGAAATCAATGAGAGAAACAAAGCAGCACTTGCAAAGGCTAGTATCTGGTCGAGATGCAGACAAGGCTGAGTGAAGAATAGATAGAAGGTTTACGTTAGAAAAGGGTTAGCCACTCTTACCTATGTCTGAAATCTTTGTTTCTTTAATGCAGCACAAGCAAGGGAAACGAGAAAAGAAGAGAAGACAAGAGAAGAGAAGACAAGACAAGAGAGAGTTAGTAGACAGCTATATAGACAAAAACCAGCAGAGGAAACATTCCCGGACAGGACTGTAGAGACTGAAACCATAACAATAGAATGTATGATCTTAACTATTCATTCAGACTTCCTGAAGGCAGTAAACGATGGAATTATGTTTTATATAACTCAGACACTCACTAGGACCAAAACTGAAGTGTGTGGTCATGTTAGGAGTGCCAGAGCACATGTGATTTAGAAATGATATTGTTTATTCATAGCACCTATGACTACTCAGAATAGTCAAACTGAAGAGCAGTAGAGTATTCATATATTTACTAAGGTAATAAGTAGGATGAAGTTTTCAGTTTATCCATCCATCATCCATTCATCCCTTTCTCTCTTTGTATTTTTAAGTACTACGTTACAGATTTCAAAGCCACTTTCAAAAAATGTTCCACAAAGCCTTCAAGGTAAATCAGATGGTTTAAACTAGTAGTACAGTAGTAGAGGCTCACTTTAACTGGGATGGAGACGCGTGGAAATATTGAGATGAACAGGTTTCCAACACTCAGCTGGACAACAAATTCAACTTTTCAATGCCCTTCAATGCACTTCAATGAAATCATAAAGACCTGATTATTTACTCCATCTTATCAAATCAAGAAATCCTCATGAAATCATTCATTTTAATAATACTGCTATGTCAATACTGATGTCTGTCATAGGGTTTTCCTCAGGATGGGAGGTGATGTCCGGATCATCCATTCACTTCCATCAATTTTAAGGCATTTTGTGTCTCTAAAATCTCCAAACAAATAATTTACAGAGTTTTGATCGGAATAAAATCTTGAGTTCAATAGGAAATGCTTCCTTTGGATCCTTGATCCATCTGTCCATCCTTCCTCCTCTCTTACCTCAGTTCCATCACGCTGGTAACATTCCCAGAGGGGAAGATCCTCCTTATATAGTTAAAGTCTCCAACAAAGATGCTGCCATCTGCTCCACAAGCCAGAGCAAGGGGGGCCAGCAGCTTGTTGCCCTCTGCCTGCCCATTACAGCTTGGACAAGAGATGCTGCGGCGACGTCCGTTACCTGGAAGACACCACAGAGGTTGGTCACAACCATTTTGTGGCTGGAATATTTGGAGTGTTTAGAGTTTCAGGTGCATGCTGTTACAACCTACACCCACCAACCCAGATATACTAAAACCATTAGTGAGTACTAAAATGTTTTTGGTGTTCAAAGTCAGCATTTGTTATTTGTGCAAGACAGTCTTCATGACCAATCAGGGGTCATGCACTGGATTTGCACATGCCAAAAGTTTTAGCACACTTTAAATGCTTTAGATCAGGGGTGTCAAACTGGTGCCATGGAGGGCTGAGAGGGTGCAGGTTTTCATTCCAACCAAAAACTCCACCAGGTGATTTTACTGATTAGTCCCTGCTCTCTTCTTGAAGGCAAGGTCATCAGTGAAATCACCTGGTGGAGTTTTTGGTTGGAAAGAAAACCTGCAGCCTCTCGGCCCTTCATGGCACCGGTTTGACACTCCTGCTTTAGATAATCAGGGCCAACAAGGCCACCTGCTCTTTTCACAAAACTGACTGACCAGGTTAAAGCTATGATTCTTTTTTTATATATCCTGGATGAAGTCAAATTAACTAATATTTGGTATGGACATGGTTTGTGATTAGGCCACAAAGCCTATTGATTTTTGTTGCAATGGAAGTATTTCCTAAAAAGACTGTAATTTTGTGCTGTAAACCATCCCCACATAGATGAAATGTCCCTCTTCTTACCTTTGGCGAGAAGTAATGTGGTGAAAACTCCTAGGTGTTAAAAAGTTTGACAAAACTACTTTGGCAAACACTATTTTGGCAAAAGCTCCTAAGCTCATCCAAGGGATACACCCACATGCTCATGAGTGAACAAAGTTTATTATTTCTCCTTTTATTGCTAGAAAGGCCAGACTGTGGCCTTTCTGTGGCCAAGCATCCAGAAGCAGCAGAACTAACTGGCATGGATCTGGATGGGCTCCATCCCCTGAATCACAACCTGCCTAAATCTTATGAAATTATGGAATTGTTTACATGTAATGGCAAACAGTACAGAAATTAATTGATTTAAAGTGACAATAACCACAATATATGGATGTAATTACTACTGTACTGCTCCTCTCACTTACAAGATTGTTGATTATTTACATCTATGAAGGTTCATTATTTTTAAATCCATTTTAGATGTACTTGTGATGAAGATTTAAGTTCATCACAAGTTAAGGAAATTAATTAATTAATTAATTTACTACTCTATATTTTTTTATTTCAGTATGCAATGTTGTGTGAGTTTGGCTTTTCTAGTACAGTATATTAACTTCATGTAGATGTAGAGGAAGAGACTGGCTAAAGAAATACTTTTAAAGTGATAGTTGATAGTGAGTGCTTCACCGGGACTGTTCTTCTGCATAATGAATGAACTTCTGGAACTGCTTTATGCAACAGCTCCCTTCAGCGCTGCATGCTTCTTAATACATCCAGGTAAAGCCACTGAGTAGTGTTAAGTTCCACCAGTTAGCAACCAAGAGAGCTGGAAAAGAGCACTGACAACAAATCCCAAACAAACATGCAGTTGCTGTCCGTTGTGAATACTTCAAACTATTTTTTCCGTGCTGTGTGGGGCAGATCAATTTAAGTCATCTTGGAGAAGAACAGCCCCGGTGAAGCACTTGTCCTTGCCACAGGGAAGGAGCTGGACAGTGGTGGACAGACAACTAGAAATTGCTACTAAAGTAAAAGTATTGTTACTTTGCTGATATTTTACCTGAGTAGAAGTAAAAGTACTACGGTCCAAATCTACTTAAGTTAAAAATAAAAAGTACCTCATTTCAAATGTCAAACTCATTGAGTTACTTTTTAGAAATAACTTTTTTAGGTGCAGTTTTTTCCATGCAATTCTAAAGGGATGTGAGTGCAAAGTTAATTTTTAACTGGAATGACAAAAAAAAGGCATCAGCAAAATAAAAGCCTGATATCTCCTTGCATTTCTGCTGACTGAATGTTCACTGTGAAAACCTGACAATTTGTCAGTTTATGTCCAGTTTGCAGTGTTTACTGAGAGCCTATGAAATTTCTGCTCTGGAGTGAACGTGATTTAAAATATAGTTAAGTACAATGGTCAGCAAAAAATTACTTAAGTACAAGTAAAATTATTGATGTTAAAAAATATTAATTCAAAAAGTATTGGTACACAAAAAAGATTCTCAATTACAGTAACATCAGTAAATGTAATTTGCTTTGCATAGTAACAAATACCCGTATATGGGAAAGAGCCCAAACTATCATTTCAAACTTTGAGACAGTTGCTCACTTATGCTCTGTTATTCATATCAATGTAACTATGCTCTGTTATTAGTATTCTTTATTGTATGCTCTAGCAGTGGTCCAACACTGCTGAGCAAGGAGAAGCAAAAGATTAGAGTCTATCCTTACCCATGATGGTGCTGATGACTGGGGGCTGCTGGGAAATAAAGATGTTCTCTCCATTGCCCTTGTACAGGATACCTTGTAAAGAGAAGGCAAACACAGTGCAGAGAGACAGGAGAGAAAAGGCACAGCCAGTTTAATCATAATTTGTATTTAATTCTGTGTTGTGATTGTGAGCAGTTACACTGGAGATCAAATTTATGACCCAGGCTAATATCCAAAAATGTACCAAGAGGCTGATAATTCCCTTTTATTAAAAATCTGATCTGGTCTAGTCAGTGTGGTCTGCCTCTGAAATGACAGATATGATGCTATTTGATTAACTACATTGTAGTATTTGTTATCGATGGGAAGACCTTTATCTAGGCACATTCACCAACAGCACAGAGGAATATGTTAACAGATGTTTCAGTATCAAAGCTGCTCATGACCAATAATTTGTGTCAATATTCAATATATTTAAATGTCTCATGTTTAGATGATATCCCCCCGCTGTGACTAGAATTTGTGGGGCACTCAGCCTGTGTGTGACTACAGCTCTCAAGCCTTTTTACTTTTTAACCTTTAACCTTTTACCTTCTTTGCTCAATCACATAGATGGTGACATCTTCTTTTATTTACTTATTTTTATATTGTAAATTATACATTCGGGGAATGTAATTTTGGCATATTTAATGCATTTATATTGTTCTGAAAAAAATTGCACTCATCAATCAGAATATATTCTGCTCTGCCCTTGTTTTCACTAATAGGGACTATATTGTGTGCTTTCTATATATATATATATATATATATATATATATATATATTTTATTGTATATGGTTGGTTGGCTGTTGAAACAAAATTGCCACCCGGAGATAAATAAATACTTTGATTCTGATTCTGATTCTGAGAATAAAAATCAGAGAAAAGCACTGACTCCTTACCATTTTTACATTTGTTTGGCACGAAAATGGTTGACTTTGACACAAAATATTGACTATCAACAGCGTCAAGACAAAAATGTCAGTATCTGCAAAACCCTTATCTGCAAGAACAGGGGCAGCTTGGAGGATAATAAAAAGCACATTATCTTCATATTATAGATCAGTGAAGTGAATGGTACATGTTTAAATGGTATATGTGTAGATGCTATTGTACCACATGTGTATGCATTTTGTGTATTTGTTTTTCAGTCCACTTGTATCTGCATACACCAGAGAAAATGTTGTGTTTATTTGCATGTGTGTGTGTGTGTGTGTGTGTGTGTGTGTGTGTGAGAGAGAGAGAGAGAGAGAGAGAGAGAGAGAGAGAGAGAGAGAGAGAAAGAGTTTGTGTGCAGTTCATAAAATTTGTACTGTCCTGTGTCAACAAACAAACCTTGAATGGAATTCTATTGAAAAAGTAATTTGGCTACAAAAAGGATTTGGATCCAGTCCACACTGAAGCACACACTGGTAACAGGCACTTTGAACGATCTCCCCCTCTGATAAATTCAACCTTGTGATGGTTTGATCACACAAAGCTGGCAGTGAATTTCATGACTTCACAATATCTCATTCTTTGTCAACAGTGATGCATACTACTGCAACCAAAGGCAACATTCAAAACTGGTAGGTCAAACTGAATATGGTAGGTATATTTTCACACAAAAGTAATTCCCTTCAAACAAGAATTTTCCAAATAACTCACTGTACCTGATGATGACACAAAATGTCTGATTTTCCAATTTATTCTAAATGGAGATGGAGCAGTACAACACAGCTGCATTAGTTTTCGTGAAATGTGCCCAGCCCCTGTTTTTCTTTTCCATATTCTTGCAAACTATGTTTGACATTAAAAGGTTTCATAATTGCTCCGAAAGTAGTAAGGTAAACAAAATTATGATTTATTTTCAGCTGAATCATTATACCTTAAAACCACCTCTGTGGCAGGAGGCTAAGAGTTAGCATGTGGAGCATCCAGCCAGTATCCAGCATTCAGTAATAATGAGAGGAAGATAGAACCACTACTGTCCTACAGAACAGCGAAGGGGACAAGTGACATACTATCAAGTTTTCAAAGTGGGTGAACTATGCCTTTAACTCAGAGTAGAAAATCTCTTGGCAGGATTTGGGAGTTGAATCAAGGTCACTGAAACACATATGCAGGCATCCAGTGCCCCAACCTCCACATCCTTACTTTCTGCTGTCATTACTAGACTACTGCTTGTTTCCTGGTTGGGTCTCCATCACATAAGCATGTTGTGATGAGAAAACATATTTCCATCACTCGCTCTGCACTTAGCTCATATTTGCATTTTGAGATATCATCTACATTTTGTGAAATAATGTCATAAATTTTCAAGAGACCACGCTCAGCAGGAAACTGATGCAGACAATACGTAAAGTTAGTGAGAACAGCACAATGGTTCCATTTGTATGCATCAGCTGGAAAATGAGCCCACCAGAATACAAATGCATGATGATGCAGAGTCTGGGAGTGCAGAAATGACAAGCCATACTTGCATTAGACTGATATGGCTTTTTGAAGACCAACAGTGGGCTTCTTGATGCTCTAGCATTAATGAGTAAGATGTGGCTGCATCTATTCAGATGCCCTGGCTGGAAGTGTGTCATGGGAAAACTATATGCGGCACTTTGTGTATCAGTACATCCTCAAATGACACGTATATGTATGATTTGCAACATCAACTAACTGACGTTGTTGTTACTTTGACACTGTGTGTGTTTGTCTCCTGTTCCATCTTCCCAGACACATACAGTATCTGGCACTGTTAGTGTAAGCGGTCACATCAGGTTATATATTATACTATATTGTGCTATATAAACCCTAAATGGCATCAATACTAGTTATGATAATTGAGCTTCATGAAGCTGAACATCAAAGTGTAAAATCTCAACCTCTGTGTTGAGACCAGCTAGCTGACTAGCGACAGATATCAGTAGTTTTCTGCCATTTACTTCATTCCTCTGGTTGAAAAAACATCCAGAGTAACACTGACACTTAATTCATCAACTGTTAGCATAGATTTTCCAACTTTGATCTCCCACATGAAAGAGCTGCACTAGTACCACGACCTTCATCTAAAGGGTGTGTGAAAAGCATAGAATTAGAGTGATGGCAATAACACTTGAAGTTTTTTTTTCATGTGTGGCTTCAGTTTCAGCTCTCTGAATGGAGGTGAGGGTCTGAATCCTAGTATTGACAAGGGGGTTTGATACTGGAGAAGTTTTGAGGGTCCTATAGTATATCATTACAGACTGCTTTTCACAGTGTCTCCTATGTAATGCTGCTTCCAAATGTGACATGATAATGTCCATGTGTGATGCTATTGTTATGTAAATGAGCACTGCGGGACAGGATGACAAACGTGTGCCGATAACTATAGATGAAGAAGCCTGCTTTATCTGTTTGTGCTGCAGTCTTATCAGACAGCAAGGAGTCTGAGAGGGGCAGGGGCAAAATTCTCTGAGAAACCTTCACCCTCTGGACTGTCCTGGTGTTTCCGTTGGATAGGGTGCCTACCATGCCTTAAAATGCAAATAGACGCTCCATGCATAGAAAGTGACCAAAATACATTTTCCAGGCATGAAAGAATAATGTGAAGGAGACACCATGAGAACTGGGTAAGAGTCTGACAGAAAAATAGCCAAGGGGTTGATGGGTGTAAACATCTTCCTTCAGCTCTGGTTCAGTTCCCATCTCATATCACCAAGATTTCGAGCTCTGAGTCAAGTTTTCATTTTTAGCTTAAGTTTCACCCTTTCTCAACCATGACCAAAACTTTACCCGAACCATAAGTTTAAGGTGAAAATAGCCCAATTGCTATTGTCTATGCCCAATTCATGCGACTGTCACCTAATCCAATTCATGCTATTGTCACATAATCCAATTCAGTTCATGTTGTTGTCACCTAATCCAATTCATTCAATTTCCACATAATCTAAGTTGTGGAGGATGAATATTATCTTCACACAATTCACATCCACAACACATATTCTGTTTGAAGCTCATTTCATGAAATTTTATGAGTTGCTCTTCTCACCATGAGAACAAGCGTAAGGTTATAGTGCAAAAGGCATAAAAATAACCTTTACAAGGTTATCAATGACAGAACTCAATCTCTCTCTCTCTCTCTCTCTCACACACACACACAAACAAACACACACACACATATAAATAGATGTATGATTTTTTTTATTTAGTGACTGAAAGTTTTGTCATTGATAGTTTGGTTTACTACAGCAATACAGTGTTAACGATGGAAAAAATGAGACATGTAAATTAGATATCGGCCTTGACCTACAATCATATTCAGCTTGCTGCTTCTCAGTAAAGTCTGGCATCACTCATAGTTTTGATAGATTTTTATGTGAAGGAGCTACATCTACTGGATTAGATACGAGTAGAAGACAAGTGTCTTATGATATTATGGGAGGGATGAAAACATTCATGTGGTGTTAAATGCTCACTGCTGATGAATAGAAGCTTTTGAAGAGATGATGTAAGGTATGTGTGCCAAGGTTGAATAGCTTACATATGACTGAAGTACTGAAGTATAGGTGCCCTCTGGACTTGTTATAAGCCTCTTGTGTCTTATAGCCTCTTCAGGGGCCAGTGGTAGTTATGCTCCATCACAAACTCTATCTGTGTGTTTCAAATTGAAAAGGACCATGTGCACAACTATGGTGAAGATCGTCACAAAATAATTATGAAAGAATGTGTGCACATGTGTGTGTGTGTATGTGTGTGTGTGTGTGTGTGTGTGTGTGTGTGTTCTTTAGTGTCTGCCCCCCTCTGGAGTGTTTGGGCACCGTAGCATGAAACAACCAGCACCATCTCTCTCAGCACCACACAGGTGTGTGTGTTTTGCTGCATATGCAGTATGTGCACGTTTGTATGCATATGTATATTTATGTGTCTGCATATATATAATATGTGTGTGTGAGTGTGTGTGTGTATTTGCGTCACAGCAGCTCTCTCTCTCCCTCTCCCCTCTCCACAGGGGTCTCTGAGGATCACACAGCATCTAAGATTAAAAGGACGCTGCTGCTGCTGCTGGTGTGTGTGTGTGTGTGTGTGTGTGTGTGTGTTTGTGTGTGTGTACGTGTGTAAGTGTGTGAGGGTGGGGGTGGTTTGGGGGACCAGTTCACTTTTAAGAAAATGACCCCTACAAAAATACAACGAGTGGACATGATTAGAGAGGAAATGAAGAGAGTCACTGAGGAGCAAAGTGCTTTCCTAAATTTACACACTTCAAACAGGGGGGATTTCTATTTTCAGATCCAAGCAAAACTCGCTCACCCAATGGAAAAAAAAAAAAACAAAGGAAAAAAAAAAACACTTTTTTTTTCAACTACTGTGCAAACACATTTTAAGTGGATGTAGTTGAACCAAGCCCAGTCCTCTGTCCTATGCTGAGAACTTGTTTTTTTCTGCCTTACACGATCCCCCTATGAAGTGTTGCACTTGATGAAAGCATCAGCTGAACAACAGAAACATAAACTTCATAAATCGCACTGATTAGACTTTAGCTACATGGACAAGACAAAGGTTTTCTTCAGTTAGCTGGAAAAAGGCCAAAAAGGCTCAAGAGCCATGAAATACTAAAAGACCACTTTATTTTGTAGACTTTTGGGATTTTAAGTTCTTTGAAGAACCATTTGTGGTTCCTCAAATAATTTTTTCGTCTTTGAAACACCTTTGGGTATTCTTTGAAAAACCATTCAAAGAAATGGTACTAAATATATATTTATATATATAGAACTGTGGCCTGAGAGGTTCCTTGTAAAATCAGAAATGGTTCTCCCATAGCACTGCTATGAAGAACTATTTTCAGTTCTAGGTTCCTTTTTTTCCATTAAGAACTGGAAATTAACTGCTATTTTTGTGAATCTTTTTCCATCATACATATTACAAAGACAAGTATTACAAAGATAAGTAATTTTTACATTGAGAACTATTTTCATTGAATTAAGGGGTCTATGAATAACTATTGTGAAAACGGTCCTTTGGAAAACCTTTAGAAACTTAACAACAATAAAAAAGCAACTATTTCTATTTCATCAAAGAATTTTTCTCTTATCATTGAGGCCATTTAAAGACATGTTTTAAAGACATTAAAGAATTGTGGGCTGAAATGTTTTTTTGTGAGAAGGTTTTTCTATGGCATGACTGAAGAACCACTTTTGTCTCCAGTTTGCACCTTTAGTTTTCTGTGTGTAGGCAAGGTTCCTTCAACACTTTTTCATTAAATAATAGTCAGACTGTCACTATGTGCTAACAGGGATTCAGGAAGTAAATGTACTGTGAAAAAATGCAGTCCCTCTGGCTCCTCCTGGGCTGTATTCTGATTCACAAAAACCCATCTGACTTGAACCAAAGAACCAATAATGGCTAGGGGGCGTGTCCCTACCTCAGTGTCAGTCACATCTTGTGAACACCTTCATGCTCACATAGGCCAGCCAACCGATTCTGCATGCACTCTTAAGGAAGAAGGCTTAGCATTAAAAGCCACCAGACACTGCCAAAGAAGCTTACAAAGCCCAACAGCCAAAACAAAGTCAGACGGAAGAGGAACAAAAGCTACAAAAAAATATGAAAGAATTGGAGGTATGTTTCAGCATGAGCTACGGGACTGAAATGGCTTTCAAAGTGTCCCTGAGCCAGCACAATTTCTGCTGGACAGGTACAACCACTTCTGTTATATGTCAATTTACTGTGTAGAACACAGAACATCAGTCATCTCTCATGTCGCTGTTGGGAGTACGGGCCATGTGCATGTGGGTGATGAAGGCTTGGAGGCAGGTATGAAGGTCAGCAGGGAGGGAAGAGTTTTTGCAGTTCAAAATTTCACCAGAACTCCAGACATTCACCAAACTGCCTACACAAGAAGCTTAAACCCTTTGAAACATGAGCAAATTCACTTGATTTCTTTCAAAAACATGGATAAAGGATAATGAGCAAACTGGCAAGAAAAGACTCGAAAATTAGCAAGGAGACTAGGAGAATACCTAAGTAAATAAATGACTAAATATATAAGTAAAGAAATGTTAAAAATAGAAACCTATCAGAAAATTACAGGAAAAAAGACTTCATAACTGTAATAAATAGATATTTAAATTCCTTTACAAAGACATTACCATATAATTATATATGTTATGGTATGATGAGGATACAATTATACAAAGTTCGCCTTGAAATTTGTAAAAAGACACAAAGATAGAAAGAAAGTACGGGAGAAAGAAGGAAAAATTACGAAAAAAATTACCAGTATTAAAAAAAGAAAAGAAAAGAAAAGAAAGTCAATTTTATCAACGGGGAGAAAAAAATAAAATAAAACAAAAGCCTGACTGTGGGCAAAGATGGGAAATGGCCAGTGACTGAAAACAATGTCTGTTGTGCTTATTTTGGGGCAGATGAAAAAGCTAAGTTGGTGTGTCCTGCACATCAAAACACACAATAAAAGTACTTAGTGTTTTATTCTGAATTTATTGATAAAAACTATTGTCTCAGTGAATAATGTCTAAGCCTACTCCTTGTTCTGCCAAAGCCTCCATGTCTGCAGTGTGACACAGGCTGAACAAAACTATGTTGGCTGGTAGGCTGGCAATCTAAAAAGGACCCTAAATATCTGAATGGAGTTAGAAATTCAAAATAGATATTTCAACACATAAACTATAAGCCTTACTGACATAAAACAGGACAGAAATAAGAAAAAATACTTATACTGAAAGACTGAAAAAAATCATCCCTGTGTTGTTTGCACTCTGATGTCCAAGAGCGTAATTTGCTATCATCATCCTTAGCGCACAAATATGGAGATAAGTAAGGATATTTGCAATAAGGGTCAAGACGTTTCATAGAAGGCTGAACATTTATTGCTATCATTCAAACTGCTGCTATTACAGACAGGCGAATAATTGGAGACACTTGTAAGAAGTACTTTAGCACAGTCCATTATGAGAATATGTGTGTGTGGGTGAGAGAGTTTCTGAATGCTGATGAGTATGTATGAGCGTATACGGGAGAGAGAGGGAGTGTACGTGTTAAGTCATAAAAGAAAAACAAGAAGGACCGAACAGCAACAAGGAGAGATGGAAAGGACTGAGGATGAAGGAGGAGGAGGAGGAGAGAAAAGAGACGACATGAAGAGTTAAGAGGAAAAAGAAGAGGCCAAGGAGGAGGAGGAGAAGAGGGGCTGTGAATGACTCGTGTGGAGGCTAATGCGAATGGGGGATGAGAAGATGAGGAGAGGAAGAGAGAGGGATGTACTCGTTCTTCAAAGTGAGACATCAAAGAGGAACCTCCTGTGGTGAGCTGAATTATTAACACTCAGCCACCATGTTGGAAGCTAGTCTGCATTATACTGCATTAACTTATACTATCTATCTATCTATCTATCTATCTATCTATCTATCTATCTCTCCCTCTCAATTTCTATCTATCTATCTATCTATCTATCTATCTATGAAAAACTCATTTGTTAATTTATCCATATTTGGGACACCAAAATGATTTCTGTCATGTTTCAAGTTGAAACTAAAAAACACCTGGTAGAGCACATGCCTCTGCCAAACACAATCACTATATGCAGTTCATGTTGGATATTCACCTAAATTTAATCATGACCACAGCCACACCCCCCTTTGGCCAATCACAGTGAAAAATGAATCAGCTCTTCCTTGGCACATGATCAACCTTTCCACCAGGTTTCACGCAAAGCCAGCCCTAACTTTCTGAGATACCCGACTAACAAGAGACAAACAGGGAATGGGCTGAAAACACAACCCCCCATCCAGAGCCACCGGCAGAGGGAATAATATGTCCCTGACTGATGGAACACAAGAGTGATCAAACTTACAGCCAGTTGATCACAGCTTTAACATTAACTGTACCAACAGGCTGTGATCCTGGAAAAGCCTGTGATGCACAGAGCTGATGCCTTCTGTGTTCGTTTTGGAATAAGCAGGAGGAGAACTAGGCAGGTAGCTGGAATGAGCACGTTTACATGCACACCTTATTCCTGTATTAACCGGAATATTTGCAATATTCCGGTTGCGCACGTGTCATGTAAACACGCACCGAACCCGATTAAGGTCATATTCCAGTTGGAGAGAATTCCGAATAAGACCCCTGGCATATGCCTGTTCCAACCGGAATATTGTGGCATGTAAACACCTTAGTCGGAAAATGCCCCGAACCGGAATATTCAGTCACGACTGTGCATGCTCAACTCGCAAGGAATTCTGTGGCGTCTTTGTTGCTGTGGTTACCTGCAAGCGGGGAAAACGGCAGGGCGAACAGCAGCAAGAGCCAGGAGACTGCAGTCTGCCTTCAGCTAATGAAAGACTTAAATATCATGGAGGATATCGATGGGAGAAAATATAGAAATAGCGACAGAAGAAAAAGAAGAATACTTCATCTGTTTTTCCTGCAGACCAGAATCCAGTCCAGAATTTCCCTGGTTGGGATCAATAAAGTATATCTATCTATCTATCTATCTAGACCAGACGCCTATACGCGTACTGCTGCCCCCTGCGGCTGAGTGTCGCATTACGTCAGAGGGTGGAATATGCTGAAACACGGGAACATGCCAAGTAACATGTAAACGGAATATTCCAGTTGCCGCGGCGCAGTTACCTTAGCCGGAATATTGACCTGAACCGGAATATGGTGTGCATGTAAACGTACTCAATGATGAGTGGTCGCAACCTTGGCTGAACAAAGAAATAAGCACCAGCTACAGAAAGTCAAACTTCATCAGGAAAAAAAACAAACAAAAAACAAACAAACAAACAAACAAAAAAACAACAGAAAAAACAAACAAACAGGAAATCCAAGTAAGAAGATGTCACAGGTGATCTCTGGGATGTGCAGCGCAGAAACAACAAACCAACAAACAGGAACTCAGTGAATACCAGTTAGGTACTGACCACACCCACACAGCACCGGATTTCTTGACAGGACATGAGATAAATGTAGAAGAGCACGTTTTCACTAAACTGTTCCAATTTCATTCATATCTTCTTAACCAGTGTTACCAATGCACAGTAAAAAAAAAAAAAAAAGAGCTAATAGTTAATGTGCCTGTGCTGCTGAATGGCTGAAGAGTTAGACCAAACTGACTTAGCTCAGCTCTGATGTGATGTGATGTTCCCACCTGACCACAGCTGGTCAGTAGAGCCTTCAGTGGAGAATGTTAGTCTCCACTGCTGGCCTCAAACAGTTCATATGTTTCCCTAGCCCTCTCCCCTCTTCCTTCTCTTCATCTCTCTCCTCTTTCATCTCTCTCTCCATTAGTAGGTGTTGATTGATCAACAGAGGCCAAGTCAGCAG